>NC_085994.1:10611666-10918333 GCF_030014385.1 Trichomycterus rosablanca
ACATGGTTAGCATAAGGCTTCTTTTTTGCACAGTAAATTTTTAAGTGGCATTTGTGCATGTAACTCTGTATTGTAATGTTTGACAAAGGTTTGCCAAAGTAATCCCTCATCCATGTGGTTATATCAGCTATTGTTGAGTGGCGGTTCTTGATGCAGTGCCGTCTGAGGGATGTAAGATGACGAGCGTTTAGCTTAAGTTTGTGTCTTTGGCCTTTACGCACTGAAATTCCTCCTGATTTCTTGAATGGTTTAATGATATTATGCACTGTAGAGGGAGAAATATGCAAATCCCTTCCAATCTTTCTTTAAGGTACATTGTTTTTAAACATTTCAATAATTTTCTCACACATTTGTTGACAAACTGGAGATCCTCTGATCATCTTTGCTCATCAAATCCTGGATGCTGCTTTTGTACCAAACCATGATTACAATCACCTGTTGACATCACATCATTATTTAGTTATTTTACCTCATTACTAGCACTAAATTGCCTCCATCCGAACTTTTTTGGAATGTGTTGCAGACCTGAAATACAGGAATGGATGTTTATTAATAAATGAAATGAAGTTGACCAGATTAAACGTGAAATATCTCAGGTTCATCCTGTTTGCAATCAAATAAAAGTCAAAGTAAATGTAAGAAACTCTGTGTTTTTATTTTCTTTGCATTTTCCATACTGTCCCAACTTTTTCTGATTTGGGGTTGTAGTATATAAAGAATTGTCTGAATGAACCGGGCAAATGTGAAGTCTGCCCGCTTGGCAAAAATGATGTAAAATTGTAGAAAATAATGTAACATGGCAAAACAGTGAAAAATAGGGAAATACATTAGTCAATGGTTAACCGAAAAGCTAATAGCATCCATCCATTTAATATGCTGAGTTAGATACTCTATTTATTAGGAATTTTAAAAACAAATTGAATCACTTTTCTACATAGTCACTTTCCCATGCATTTTTCCCAGCGTCGTACCAGCTTTTCAATGCCATCAGCAAAAAATTTTTTTGGTTGAGTACGTAGCCACTGATGCACCACTGCTTTCTCATCATCATTACATAAAAATCTTCTTCCCCTTAAAGCTTCTTTGAGCGTCCAAAAAGGTGGAAATCAGATGGGGCTAAATCTGGACTATAAGCTCTCTCTCAGTCTCTCAGACATGAGCAATTACTACTACTCCTGCCCTCAGTGTTTCTAACCAGATCCCTATACTGTATATTAAATACAGTAGACCCTCGAGTTACGAACGGTTTACCATACAAACATTTTGGGTTACAAACGATCTTTTTCAACCTAACAAATGAACAAATTTCAGACTACGAACAGAAATTCGCGAAACACGTGTATATGTATACATACAGTGTATCACAAAAGTGAGTACACCCCTCACATTTCTGCAGATATTTAAGTATATCTTTTCATGGGACAACACTGACAAAATGACACTTTGACACAATGAAAAGTAGTCTGTGTGCAGCTTATATAACAGTGTAAATTTATTCTTCCCTCAAAATAACTCAATATACAGCCATTAATGTCTAAACCACCGGCAACAAAAGTGAGTACACCCCTTAGTGAAAGTTCCTGAAGTGTCAATATTTTGTGTGGCCACCATTATTTCCCAGAACTGCCTTAACTCTCCTGGGCATGGAGTTTACCAGAGCTTCACAGGTTGCCACTGGAATGCTTTTCCACTCCTCCATGACGACATCACGGAGCTGGCGGATATTCGAGACTTTGCGCTCCTTCACCTTCCGCTTGAGGATGCCCCAAAGATGTTCTATTGGGTTTAGGTCTGGAGACATGCTTGGCCAGTCCATCACCTTTACCCTCAGCCTCTTCAATAAAGCAGTGGTCGTCTTAGAGGTGTGTTTGGGGTCATTATCATGCTGGAACACTGCCCTGCGACCCAGTTTCCGGAGGGAGGGGATCATGCTCTGCTTCAGTATTTCACAGTACATATTGGAGTTCATGTGTCCCTCAATGAAATGTAACTCCCCAACACCTGCTGCACTCATGCAGCCCCAGACCATGGCATTCCCACCACCATGCTTGACTGTAGGCATGACACACTTATCTTTGTACTCCTCACCTGATTGCCGCCACACATGCTTGAGACCATCTGAACCAAACAAATTAATCTTGGTCTCATCAGACCATAGGACATGGTTCCAGTAATCCATGTCCTTTGTTGACATGTCTTCAGCAAACTGTTTGCGGGCTTTCTTGTGTAGAGACTTCAGAAGAGGCTTCCTTCTGGGGTGACAGCCATGCAGACCAATTTGATGTAGTGTGCGGCGTATGGTCTGAGCACTGACAGGCTGACCCCCTACCTTTTCAATCTCTGCAGCAATGCTGACAGCACTCCTGCGCCTATCTTTAAAAGACAGCAGTTGGATGTGACGCTGAGCACGTGCACTCAGCTTCTTTGGACGACCAACGCGAGGTCTGTTCTGAGTGGACCCTGCTCTTTTAAAACGCTGGATGATCTTGGCCACTGTGCTGCAGCTCAGTTTCAGGGTGTTGGCAATCTTCTTGTAGCCTTGGCCATCTTCATGTAGCGCAACAATTCGTCTTTTAAGATCCTCAGAGAGTTCTTTGCCATGAGGTGCCATGTTGGAACTTTCAGTGACCAGTATGAGAGAGTGTGAGAGCTGTACTACTAAATTGAACACAACTGCTCCCTATGCACACCTGAGACCTAGTAACACTAACAAATCACATGACATTTTGGATGGAAAATGACAAGCAGTGCTCAATTTGGACATTTAGGGGTGTAGTCTCTTAGGTGTGTACTCACTTTTGTTGCCGGTGGTTTAGACATTAATGGCTGTATTTTGAGTTATTTTGAGGGAAGAATAAATTTACACTGTTATATAAGCTGCACACAGACTACTTTTCATTGTGTCAAAGTGTCATTTTGTCAGTGTTGTCCCATGAAAAGATATACTTAAATATCTGCAGAAATGTGAGGGGTGTACTCACTTTTGTGATACACTGTATATACAGTGAGCGAACATTCGGACAGCGGATGGTGTTTTTCCGGTGTTTTCTTTCTATTTTGTAAAATTCAATATTAAAATGTCCCCAGAGAAGGTGCACATGTACTGTACTGAAATGTGATATGTGTTTATGTACAGTACAGTACAGTACTACTGTATATTGTTGTTTATTATTGTTTATTACAGGAATGTCTATTCTATAATTTAAAATTTAAGGGAAATATACCTGTATTTATAACAAAAAGACCATTTAAGACATTAGAAAGGTTAGGTAAGGGGGTGATTTGGGAGTGCACTATGCTTCTCACAGTGGCCTTCATCATGCCCCCTCATGGCCCTAGTGGCCTGACAGGTGGGCCGTTACAATGGGTTTACACTTAATGGGAATATGTGCACTGGAAGTATACTAAATAAATGAAACTACATACTGTTTCTATACTGAATGCCCTTGTATATAATACAACACTCTGGGCAATGCGTAGACATAAAAAAATAACTTGGTAGTAGAGTATCCAGAGTTACGCATGTCTAAGAATATTTCCTATTAAAATATCAGTTTAGGCACAGAAAATTTAAGTATAGTTAATACAACTCTATGCTTTGTCAAAACTTGTAAAGCTTGATGTGATTGTAGAGACTTAGTGATCCATGTGGAGGACAGCACGTAATAGTACTGCCTGTAAATCTTAGCCTATTTTTGCACAACGACCCTACCACACCGCTACCAGCCTGTCTTTCCAGTTATATCCCATCCTGTCTGTCAGACAGAGAAATTGGCACAGCACCAGACCTCTATGACCTCTGCATCCTTAAATACATGTGGACCCAGAAACAGCTGAGAGCAAAATGACACTGAAACTCAGGTTCAAGATCTGTGATTAATCTGTTTAGGGGGAAAATAATTCATAGCTGTGCAATATCAGACCAGGATGGAGGAAACAAACCTGCTTTCATGAATACAAATATTCTCCATGACCTGCCGTGAACAAGGTTAAGATTATGCATTTTCCCTCCGATCACAGACCGCAATCCTTAGTTACCTAATCAATATTCAGTGATGCATTCTGTCCAGGTATTCCTGGTCACAACATAAATTTATGTCACTGGTACTCAACAAGTACCTTATAAATATAAATATCCTTTAAATAGGTGCCCAGATGGTGCAGTGCGATATTCCGCTAGCACACCAGCGCCAAGATTCTGAAATCCTCAGTTTGAAACTCGTCGGCTGGGCGCCATCTAGCGGGCATAATTGGCAGTGCCTGCAGGGAGGAATGACCGGAATTTGTGGACGGGATCTTCAAACGCTGTGTAAGGACCCTGATTGGCGGATAGAGGCGCCTGTGCAGAGTGCATGGGTGGAAAAGGGTTCCGTTAAGGGCTGTGCGCGAGTCGGCGGAGGCATGAGCAGCAATATACCTTCCTCGACTGCAAAATATCGGGGATCCCCCAGCAGCAGAAGTCAAATTGACAACACTAAATTGGGAGAAAATGGGAGAAAAACGCATAATATATATATTTTGCAAGTTTACCCCCTTACAAAGACTTGAACAGTCTATAATTTTTATGGAAGGTTTATTTTAACAGAGAGAGACAGAATAGCAACAAAAAATCCAGAAAAAAAACATTAAATAAAAGTTATAAATTAATTTGTATTTAATTAAGGGAAATAAGTATTTGATCCCCTACCAACCAGCAAGAATTCTGACCCCCACAGACCGGTTATGTGCCCATGAGGCACACAAATTAGTCCTGTCCCTGTATAAAAGACTCCTGTCACAGAATCAGTTTCTTCCATTCAAATCTCTCGACCACCATGGGCAAGACCAAAGAGCTATCAAAGGACGTCAGGGACAAGATTGTAGACCTGCACAAGGCTGGAATGGGCTACAAGACCATCAGCAAGAAGCTTGGTGAGAAAGAGATCACTGTTGGTGCGATAATATAATATATATATAAATCCTTTAAATATAAATGTAAAAACAATTCAAACTCACAAAATATGGCCAAAAGTACATAGACAACCCCTTTTATTTTTTTATTTTAGACGTTTTATATAAAATCAATAATACGCCTTCAACTTTGAGGAAGGCTTCTTGCTGTTTCAGCAGGACTGGTTACCTGTGCATTAGCTTTGTGGAGATTCATATTCTTTTTTGTCTTGTTTGGAAAATATCTAAATATAACATTTAAATATTTTTATCTGGGTAAAACTAACATAAAAAAAAAAATCATGTTGTGAAAGTCACTTCTAAAGGGTTTGAGGTTAAATGGTTTTTCAAGGCTCTGTATCATCCATCAGTGTATTGTGTTGGAGATGGTTCAGGGGCAGTAGCGAGGACAAATGTCAAATAAACTAGACAGAGCTAACCGGCTTTCCCTAGTGAGCCTTTCCTGCCTGCTCAATCATTTGCTATTTGAAACAGCTCTCATGAATGCCTGACAAACCATGTGGTACTTAACGAGCTCAAACATCGTCTATTTGCTCTGTGTGTGTGTGTGTGTGTGTTAAAGCTGTGTCCTCTGACAAGTCCTCTTGAGGGCAGAAGTTGCTTAACATAGAACCTGTACCCATCGCTGTCACATGGCATTACAGATGTTCACACATCCACTGGAACTCATGCTGTTCTTTTTTCTCATAGTAGCTCTACTAATATTGATCTGAAAGACGCATATAACACAATTGCAACCTTTATTTAATCGATTTGGGCAGCATGGTGGCTCAGTGGGTATAATGATTTAAACAGCAATAGTGTAGTAGTATAATCAATACATGCATACAGGGTTTGGGTTATGGCGTCCATTGTGGGTTGCTTTTTAAGATGGATTTCTACATCAGGCAACACAGCCCTGTATGTCTGTCCATTCCAACTGTCCATTACCAAGGTGTTATGCCTAGTAGTAACATAGGACCATGTTGTCTTGCCATATTTACATTGTATAATCCAGGTGACATGGTCTGATCACTTCAACAAGACCTTGTGTTAGCTTTTTTTAGAATATATTTACTTTTCCAAACCAACTAGAGTCGAAACAGTGTGTCATCAGTCCTGAATGGAAAAGCCACTTCACTTTGTCACGTTCAATGTCCCGCGTAATCGGTTGACTAAGACAATGGACAAAACCAAACAAAAGTAAATAGAGCATGTACACACTGGAACAAAAACATTCTATAAATTGCTATTTCTGGTGAGTAAGCATTACAGTGGGGGTGATGGGAGCTGTCAGGATAATCATGGTCACATGATTCCTGTTGTCATGGACTCTCACACTTTTATCCTGCCGCTGCTTTTTTTCTGAGTAAATGATAATGTACAGCTTTATTTCATTTGTGCAATTGTGGTAATTGCCGAAATCGATGTTTTAGCCATTTCTGCTAGCATCTGCATTGTCTAATTTATAAATGAGACAATTATATAATCTGCATTACAGTAATACAGTAATTATTTAAAAATAAACTCTATGAACCCATAGATGAATGTAAATGTAATTATATTTGTGAAATTACAGCCCATCTGGAGAATTGGAGTCACATGTACACTCACATATATACAGTAGAGGCCATGTACCATTTCTACTCACTTTTCCACAAAAGCAAGAATAATTGGATCATTTGTGTCTTTATATGTATAAAGGATTAAAATCTTCCATGTTTCATATGTTTTTTAATTGACCCATAGTAGTGCACTGATAATGAGTTTGGAATTCTACATGGCAACAGAAATACATGGTGTAAACCTGGTAAAATTGCTCAAGGCAAATACCTAAACAAACTTCAAAAATATGACGTGTATTAATCGAGTTAAAATCAATTCAAAAACAATGAGAAATTTCCTTCCTTCTTTCCTGCCATCCTCCCTCCTTCCTTTCTTCCTACAACCTACCTGCCTTCCTTCTTTCCTGCCATCCTCCTTCCTTCCTTTCTTCCTTCATTTTCCTCCCTCCTTCCTTTCTTCCTACAACCTACCTGCCTTCCTTCTTTCCTGCCATCCTCCTTCCTTCCTTTCTTCCTTCATTTTCCTCCCTCCTTCCTTTCTTCCTACAACCTACCTGCCTTCCTTCTTTCCTGTCATCCTCCTTCCTTCCTTTCTTCCTTCATTTTCCTCCCTCCTTCCTTTCTTCCTACAACCTACCTGCCTTCCTTCTTTCCTGCCATCCTCCTTCCTTCCTTTCTTCCTTCATTTTCCTCCCTCCTTCCTTTCTTCCTACAACCTACCTGCCTTCCTTCTTTCCTGCCATCCTCCTTCCTTCCTTTCTTCCTTCATTTTCCTCCCTCCTTCCTTTCTTCCTTCCTTCCTTCCTTCCTACAACCTACCTGCCTTCCTTCTTTCCTGCCTTCCTCCCTCCCTCCTTCCTTTCTTCCTTCCTTCCTTCCTACAACCTACCTGCCTTCCTTCTTTCCTGCCTTCCTCCCTCCTTCCTTTCTTCCTTCATTTTCCTCCCTCCTTCCTTTCTTCCTTCCTTTCTTCCTACAACCTACCTGCCTTCCTTCTTTCCTGCCTTCCTCCCTCCTTCCTTTCTTCCTTCCTTCCTTCCTACAACCTACCTGCCTTCCTTCTTTCCTGCCTTCCTCCCTCCTTCCTTTCTTCCTTCATTTTCCTCCCTCCTTCCTTTCTTCCTTTCTTTCTTCCTACAACCTACCTGCCTTTCTTCTTTCCTGCCTTCCTCCCTCCTTCCTTTCTTCCTTCCTTTCTTCCTACAACCTACCTGCCTTCCTTCTTTCCTGCCATCCTCCCTCCCTCCTTCCTTCCTTCTTTCCTTCCTACAACCTACCTGCCTTCCTCCCTCCTTCCTTTCTTCCTTCATTTTCCTCCCTCCTTCCTTTCTTCCTTTATTTTCCTCCCTCCTTCCTTTCTTCCTACAACCTACCTGCCTTCCTTCTTTCCTGCCTTCATCCCTCCTTCCTTTCTTCCTACAACATACCTGCCTTCATTCTTTCCTGCCATCCTCCCTTCCTTCCTACAACCTACCTGCCTTCCTTCTTTCCTGCCATCCTCCCTCCTTCCTTTCTTCCTTCCTTTCTTCCTACAACCTACCTGCCTTCCTTCTTTCCTGCCATCCTCCCTCCTTCCTTCCTTCCTTCCTTCCTACAACCTACCTGCCTTCCTTCTTTCCTGCCTTCCTCCCTCTTTCCTTTCTTCTTTCATTTTCCTCCCTCCTTCCTTTCTTCCTTCCTTTCTTCCTACAACCTACCTGCCTTCCTTCTTTCCTGCCTTCCTCCCTCCTTCCTTTCTTCCTTTCTTTCTTCCTACAACCTACCTGCCTTCCTTCTTTCCTGCCATCCTCCCTCCCTCCTTCCTTCCTTCCTTTCTTCCTACAACCTACCTGCCTTCCTTCTTTCCTGCCTTCCTCCCTCCTTCCTTTCTTCCTTCATTTTCCTCCCTCCTTCCTTTCTTCCTTAATTTTCCTTCCTTTCTTTTTTCTTCCTTCTTTTCTTACTTTCTTCTTTCTTCCTTCCTTTCTTCTTTCTTCCTTCTTTTCTTACTTTTTCTTTCTTCCTTCTTTTCTTACTTTGCTCTTTCTTCCTTCTTTTGTTCTTCCTTCCTTGCTTCATTCCTCCTTCCTTTCCTTTAACTTTCTTCATTTCATCTTTCCTTCCTTCGTCCCTTCCTTTCTTTATTCCTTCTTTCCTACTTACCTACCTTCCCTCCTTTATTCCTTCTTTTTCCTTCCTTCCTTCTTTGCTTACCTAGCTTCCTTTATTTCTTCCTTCCCTCCTATTTACATACCTTCCTTTATTTCTTCCTTGCTTTCTTTTACCTACCTTCCTTTATACTTACATACCTTCCTTTATTTCTTCCTTCCCTCCTATTTACATACCTTCCTTTATTTATTCCTTCCATTCTACTTACCTACCTTCCTTCCTTTATTTCTTTCTTCCTTTCTACTTACCTACTTTCCTTCCTTCCTTCTTACTTACCTACCTTCCTTTCTTCATTCCTTCTTCCTTCCTTCTTTCATTCATGCATACTTTCTTCCCTTCCTCTTTTTTTTCTTTTCTTCCTTCTTTCTTACTTACCTACTTCCTTTTCTTCTTTTCCTTCCTTTTATTTGACTGACAAACAATAAAATTGCAGTACATTAACTGGCCGTTTTTTCCAAGGTGTTAAAATGTTTTGTGGTTTAACATTTCAGCTTGATTTATAAAACCAAAAAATAAATAAAAATTGAATAATTTACACATTTGAAAACAAAAAAACAAACAATTACCATTATAGCCCTTATAACCTTTTTTTTTAACAATTAAAAATTTACAATAAAAAAAATCAGTAATTTTGATAATGATGTGAAATCCTAATGCTGTTGCTGTCATTAATCAAACACTGCTCTGCAAATCTAATTTATGAGAGACCTATCTCTGGCTCCATTTACAGGCACTCTTACATTTAATTCTGCCACATTATTATGCAATGATGTTCCTGTTCTGTGGTTCAATTACCGCTCTCTACTATTAACCAGGGCATGTGAGCAGAGTGGAGTGGAAAGCGAAGGGAGCCGAATGTTACAGGAGTGTAGATTCTGAATGACTAAAGTGCACTCCAGAGCCTAGTCTGTGCTCCCATCATGAGTCATCTAAATGCACTGTCTGATCCAACATACATTAGTCATTGTGCTATTTGTTAAGTGAAGTTTACTAAATATTTCACAAAGTAGCTATTAAATTATTTGTAATATTAGAAACTCATAATGCTAACTGGACCCAACAGGAAACTCATCTTTAATAAATCTCACCTGCATTTCAAAATGTTAAATATAAATAATGGCTAATGAAGGGAGATGAGTATGAAAAAAAAAAAAACAGCACATTTTCCTCATAGAACATACTTTTAATGAGGTTCGTGCACTCCAGGTTTATTACGATTCCATCTGCTCAGCTCAGCTTGCGTCGTAAAATACGAACAAGAAACATCCTCCCTGCAAAATTTCTCCCTTCACAGTTTCAGCACCCCAACAACTTACCTGACAGCAGACTAGACTCGTCACTGCTACAGCAACAAAAGCAGGTGCGCCATTATCTGCAATACCTGATGGTCCAAGGTCAATTTCTAGAACATTACTGTGATGATTCCTGGCCTATGTACCGTACCATATACATGGCCCAAGAAAATAAAGACCCATTTTAACACAGTGCCACTCAAATGTTATTGCAACGAACTATGAAAAGGAGAAAAAAACAGAGGCAATACTTCTCTTATGGGTGGTGTTTATACAGACACCTATGAGACATTTACATTTTCAGCATTTAGCAGACGCTACTACACAATAGTTGACTTACACAATGAGCTGAACACGATGAGCAATTGAGGGTTAAGGGCCTTGCTCAGGGACCCAACAGTGACAACTTGGTGGTGCCGGGGCTTGAACCGGCAACCTTTTGTTTACTAGTCCAGTACCTTAACCACTGAGCTATTACTGCCCCATCCTCCTGAGTAATGGAAAGCACTGAGTAATGGACAGCTAAAGAAAAATTTGTTTCATTTTCCAAAGATGCCATAGCCATATATATCCAGAAGACCAAGAAAACCAATTTGTCTCAGTTCTCTGGGTGGCTTCTCTGGCACCCCTCTATTGTTTATGCGTATGGAGGAGGACATGCTCTAAGTGCAATCATCTGCCCTGTAATACCGCATCAGCACCAGTTTACAAGAGAACTGATATCTCTTATTCACAAAATTATCTGGACCCTTGGTAAAAGTCTTCCTTACAAGCTTTGGACATCTGGATTTGGGCAGTTTATCCCATTCTTCCTGGCAGATCCTCTCAGGATTGATACAATTGGATAGTGAGCATCTGTGAACTGCCATTTTCAAGTCTCACCACAAATGTTTGATGGGGTTAAATCCGGGTTTTGGCTGGGCAGTTAAGTGTATTCAAAGACTTGCACCTCAGCCAGTATAGTGTTGTTTTGGCTGTATGCTGCAGGTCATTGTTGTGTTGGTCTATTTTAAGATTGTGTACACTCAGGAGGAGGTTTTGCTCAAGGATGTTTATGTATTTTATTAATTTCATCTGTCTCGGCCCCTTAGGTGGTGCAGCGGTAAAACATGCTAGCACACCAGAGCTGACATTTCGAACTCATTGGTTCTAAACTCAGCTCTGCCATCCGGCTGGGCTGGGCGGCTACATGAAAAACTATTGGCTTGTTGTTCATACAAGGAGGGAAAAGCCGGATAGGGACCTCATAACTGATGCAATTCGACCTCTGCTGGCTGATTAATTGCGTCTGCACAGGGTTGACAGACAATGCGATCAGGCTGTGGCTCTCCATACACAAAGCTGATCAGCATATGAACTCGTCTCCTGCAGGTGAAAAGATGCAGTCGTCTACTGCACATGTGTCAATTCGCTCTCCTCAATCGGGGCAGGGGTCAGCACCAGTAGAGAGGAAGCATAACGCAATTGGGTAAAACTTGGACGCGCTAAAAATGGGGAGAAAAGGGGAGAAAATGCATTAAAAAATTCATCTGTCTCTCAATTCTTACAAGTCATCCTTTCTCTGAGAACCACTGACATAGCATGATGCTGCCACCATCATATATCAACATAGGGATGGAATTAGCATCTGTTTTCCACAGACATAGTGCTTGCTGTTCTTCCTGAAGAGTTTAATAGATCATAGAAAAACTTCAAGTAGACTCTCAGAAGCTTTTCACTTTTGCCACACTTATATAAAGACCTGATTTATGGAGTGCTGCAAAAATAGATACCCGTCCAACAGTTTTTTCTATCTCTGCACAGGACATATAGAGCTCTTTTAGTGTAGCCATTGGTTTCTTTTTTACTCTCACTACCAAGGCTTTTCTTGTCTGGATGTCAAATTTGGCCTTTAAAATTATAAAAGCCAGTTTAAAGTATTAGTTATTGTTTCATATCCTTGCCCTGTCTATGCCTGGCCACAATTTGATGACAAAGATGCACAGACAGTCCCTTAGACCTCATGGTTTGACAATGCAGGACAATGTTTGCCTTTATTGAACCAAATGTGTGTTTTTCTAAACATCCAAATGTCCAATCATTTCAAATTGCAGCAGGTAGACTCTTATAGAGTCGTAAATGCATCTCAAGGACAATAACAGCAAACAAAGTGCACCTGACCACAATTTGAGATGCCACAACAAAAGGGTCTGACTACTTACTTCTTAGCTAATTTATCAATTATATTTAATTAAATTCAAATCCACAACAAAATAAACTGTGCAAAGTGACGATGGATCAGAATACTAAATACTCCACTGTTTAAAGTTTGATTTAAAGCATTCTACATGCATTCTTCATACATTCTACAAAAAACAGGCATCTCCATAATCAATACTCAGTAAACATGCAAAGGTCAAAACCAGAAAATCAAAAAAACAACAAATTTAGAACAGGAAGAGAGAACATTGTGCAAAACTGCTACAGTGATGTGCAAACAGACAATAGGACATAATGGGTATACATTTACACACTAATTAAGGACAATAAACAAGGTGGCCTGTAAACAGCCAGTAAACAGGGTTTAGGAGCACATAGATACACAGTAAATACACCAATCAGCCATAACATTAAAACCACCTCCTTGTTTTTACACTCACTGTCCATTTTATTAGCTCCACTTACCATATAGAAGCTCTTTGTAGTTCTACTGTACAATTACTGACTGTAGTCCATCTGTTTCTCTGCATGCTTTGTTAGCACCCTTTCATGCTGTTCTGCAATGGTCAGGACCCCCACAGGACCACTACAGAGCATTTATTATTTGGGTGGTGGAGCACTGCAATGACACTGACATGGTGGTGGTGTGTTAGTGTGTGTTGTGCTGGTATGAGTGGATCAGAAACAGCAGCACTGATAGAGTTTTTAAACACCTCACTGTCACTGCTGGACTGAGAATAATTCACCAACCAAAATTATCCAGCCAACAGTGCCCCATGGGCAGCGTCCTGTGGGCAGCGTCCTGTGACCACTGATGAAGGTCTAGAAGATGACCAACTAAAACAGCAGCAATAGATGAGCGATCGTCTCTGACTTTCTACAAGGTGGACCAACTAGATAGGAGTGTCTAATAGAGTGGGCAGTGAGTGGACACGGTATTTAAAAACTCCAGCAGCGCTGCTGTGTCTGATCCACTCATACCAGCACAACACACACTAACACACCACCACTATGTCAGTGTCACTGCATTGCTGAGAATGATCCACCACCTAAATAATACCTACTCTGTGGTGGTCCTCTGGGGGTCCTGACCATTGAAGAACAGGGTGAAAGCAGGCCAAAAAGGTATGTAGAGAAACAGATGGACTACAGCCAGTAATTGTAGAACTACAAAGTGCTTCTATATGGTAAGTGGAGCTGATAAAATGGACAGTGAGTGTAGAAACAAGGAGGCGATTTTAATGTTATGGCTGATCAGTGTACAAGCCCCTGTATTGCCACCAAGATAATGGGAGATCTGGGATGATGCTGATGGAGGCAAAAGTCAGTGTGACACCAGATTATATTTGCAGAAATCATGCTGTGTAGTGTTGCATTAAAACACTGCAATGCCAGATCATTTGTGAATTAAGTGGTAAACATAAATAAAGCACTGTTAAAGGTTAAAGACTTAATTAATTGCTTGTCAGTTCTCATAAGCATTTTCTGAAGTAGATATATGTAGGCTTATTCGACCACATACCTCAATTAATTTGACTAAGCTAGGTACGGTGTACAGGATTGACCCCTGCAGCTCGGCTGCCTCAGAAAGGCTTTGTTACGCTTGAATGATGCCAGAGTACACACTACTCTCAGAGGAGCTGAGCAGTATTAAATTTAGCAAAACCCAGACGCTGATGTCACCTGAATGCCATGTGACTTGCACCATTGATTGTTTCACATTACCAAGGATGTTTTGTATGCTACTGTAAATGATATGCTGATATGCTGTTCAGGTTCATTCATGTGAATGGTCCATTAATTAATAATAATAATAATAATAATAATAATAATAATAATAACAGAGGAGAACACTATACAGAACACTCTGGGAACAGTAATGTTAATTAATTTGCAGTGATTCCCTTATAGAATTTGAAATTGGCTCCTTTTTTCTGATTCTATTAGCTTTTTATTATTTCCACTTTCTTGTTCATGCGTGAAACTATGTCTGAGCTTGCTACCTGCTAAATTGAAGCTCCTAGAATAGCCGTAAAGTGCTAATCCCTACTGGCTGGGTGCCGACCCACTCAAAACAACGTGCTGAGCTTCATAAAATGGTAATGAGTGTGCAGCTTTGTCTGTTGATGAGGAAAATGTATGAGTCGAGTACGTATGGATGTGTCTGAGAGGGTGGATGAGTAGTACACTGCAGGCATTCTAACAATGCAGCAGAACAAACATTTCTGCACTTGATTAAAGCTGCATAAAAACACTGAAGTCCCAAAACTTTAACATCATGAAAAGCATCAACATCAAAACCTCTACCTTCCACCCCATGACATACACCCAAACTGCAAGAGCTTTTACTATTGACAAGCAGTCAAGCCCTTACCCCAAAAAACCTGGGAAACAAACCTTAAGGACCTTGTTTTGTGCATAGTGATATTATACAGACCTGACCACAATGCTGGAACTAGGAGGCCCATCCACAACCATCAAAAACAGCCTTACACCTTCTACCAATCAACTTTCTCGCTGGCACTATGGTAGACAACTTTAGCATTTTGCTGCATCTTCAAACTCAAATTAATCTATAAACCTAGTACACTTTCGGCATTTAGCATACACTTTTATCCAAAGCGACTTACAGTACTGTGACAGTATACAGTCTGAGCAATCAAGGGTTAAGGGCCTTGCTCAAGGGTCCAACAGTGGCAACAGTGGAACCAGCGACCTGTTGATTACTAGTCCATGACCTTAACCGTTAAGTAGATCATGACAGATGATTTAGTACTCCAGAGGACACATAGTCAATGCTCCAGAGTCTTAATAATAAATGTTTGGCATTGTGCATGGTAGTCTTAGACAGAATCAGACTCAGGAGTAGGTTCTGCAACCATGGACAGATCATTTTTAAGCTCTTTACACCTCAGCACTTCACTATTACACCATAATTCTCACATTAATCTATAAACCTACTAGATCACGACACATGATTAGGTATTCCAGAGGACACATTGTCAATGCTCCGGAGTCTTAATAATAAATGCTTGGCATTGTGCATGGTAGTCTTAGGCTTGTGTCCAAGTGCTTAGCTATAGAAACCCAATTCAAGACACTCACTACAAACTTGTGCTGATGTTGCTTTCAGAGACAGAATCAGACTCAGGAGTAGGTTCTGCAACCACGGACAGATTCTTCTGTAATCCACACACATCAACACTTCACCAATACAGTATAATTCACTATATGCTAATAGAAATGATCACATTAATGTGTTGTTTGAATAAGTGCTTTGTTTCTAGTGGTTACAGTATGAGAATGCCAAGGGAAATATCTTCAGCTGTGGCTCTCTGGGAGGAGGGTGGGATAATAATATCCCAGGGACACTCAGTTGTGACAGAGACAGATCAGTCTCTGTCTAGGAAGCCACTGTTCCCTTCTGTAGGACTTTAAGGACAACCAAAGTCTTCCTAAAGAATTTTAATTATTGTGTAAATTTCTGGCATGCCATCTCTCACAAATAACAGTTGCAGAGAGTTGCTAATTAGCCATGATTGAGTTTGCATTGATTTAAAGAACAAGGTTATAGATTTTTGCCTCACACTCTGCTATTTTTAGGAATAGGAATATGTGTTGGACCACAGGGCGATGCTGCCTAAAAGCCTTTCAGTGCTACTTGAGCTGTTTAGATGTACTGCCTCTTATCTAACCCATTGATGGAGGCAAAAGTCAGTGTGACATCAGACCGGATCATATTCACATAATTCATGCTGGTATTGTAGACCTGTGTCACAAGAGTGAAGCTCAATAAGTCTTATTAGTGAACCTAAAAGCTTTTACCAGCCTTTCACCAGTCTTGTAAAATGCTTTATTAAAAATGAAATGCATTAGAAAACTGAAGGGGATTAACTGTTAAGTTACATGCACAGAAGCTACAAACCATTAAACTAAAACAGCTTTCGGGTGAATTTGTTTAAAATCAGGGTCAACGTTAATATCTGTGGCGCTAACTAATTCTATATGATTTCATTGTCTCGTTTCAATATTTCATAAAGATGCAATGCATACTTTTAAAAGTTCAACAAACAAACAAATGAACACATATCCTATAGGCACATTGTCTTTGTCACTATGTCACAGCCTGCTACTCCGGATGTCAACACTCCACTTCGGCCCGCTGACTCTAGGGAGCCTAGGGACTTCAACTCCCAGGAGTCAGCGGATGACCCTGTGGCACCTCCGTCCTATCATCTGCCTATTAGAGTCTTTACTTCACCAGCATATTGATCTTCCACACCTGTATTTAATTACTGTTTGTCTTTTGATACCATGTTTCTGTGTGATTACTCTATGTGAGGTATTGCCAGTGTTTTCCTGCATACTGAACTTTCATGCGTGATTCTGACTTGTGTATGACCAAGGTTAAACTCTCTCGACGATAATGATTCTCAGTTTTGCCCTTTAATTTTGTAAATTTAGTTGTCTTAGCGTCTTTAACTCTGCTTGGTTTGGATTACCTCGTGTATATGTATTTGCTGTGACCATTAAATTGTTTTGTTATTATCTGTGAGCATCTGATTCTTCAGGCATCTTTTGGTGACAGTCTATTACCATTACGCTGGGTAACCACCAACCCTCTTCAACACATATTTTCACAGTGGTTACTAGACAAAATGTTTTAGCCATGTTTTAGCCTTATAAAATACATATATTATTTAGTTGTATTATTATTCTTATAGATTCTCATTCTATAGCATGTTATGTACAGTAACAAACTACAGCCATGCATATAAAACCAACCTAAATCACCTAATAAGCAGTTTTCGACCAGCAACCTCCAACAACCATGCAAACCCAGCTTTGCAGAGAAGCAACGTTATTTACATCACTTCCTGTGCGATACTTGTTTTACCTGTCTCAATAAAAAAAAAAAAATTATAAAGAGGTTCCCTTTTTAAACACTAATGGAAATTGAGAAATAAGGAAAAAAAAACTAAGTGGTGTCTCACAGTGACCACCACGTCCCAAAGGGTTAAAATCAATGAGTGAATGTTTAGCTTGAAAATGATATTGTTAAATACACTATGTGCTGAGGTAAGGGATTTAAAAAAAACACCTATAAACTTTGTAGTTGTAATACAAACTTTAATCTCAAACAACACATCTTGCTAACTCAAATTATGGTCAACACCTTTTGGCCACATGCTTTATTTTCCAGTCGCTCCTTTTGATTATGGTGTTTTAGCCACACTATTGTTCTATCTTCGATAAGCATCGTGCGTATTGGGTTTATTTTTATTTCTCGCAGGTCCAGGTCACCTCAGTGGCTGGGCGTGACCTGCCCCCTTACAAATTCTAAATAGTGGTGTACTAAATCTAACAAGGCATATAAACTAGCAATGTCCACAATGAAAAATGTAGACTAATATATAGAATCATGTTATAAGGGTTGGTGCACAGAGCCAAGAAATCCTAAATGAATATCTGCTCCTCTTTTTGGTTGAAAGCTGGAAAGGACTTTTTTTTTTAGGAAAAATAATTTAAAGCATACAGCTACAGTGATATATTGAAGTATAACACTGAACATCTGCACAACTTCCCCAGCACAAACTAAAACAAATATGAAGAAAAATTTACCAACATGCTTTGCATTGTGCTTCATTAATTACAATATGCAAAATGACTGCTGGCTTTCAGACATGGAACTGAAAACTAAAGAAGGATAAACGTCTGTCACAAATCAAGCCTCTTTGTGCTCCTGGAGCCATGTTTACGTGCCACACCCCTCTCTTCAGGAGCACATGTTAGAGGTGGTTTGTTTTCACTGCCAAGTCAACGCCCCCTTATCATGATTGGTCCACTGCCAATTATCCATAGCTGCACCTTATTTTAGGGATAATGCTCAGAGAATTTAAGAAAGCAGTTGTGGATCAGTTATTGTGGGCTATTTTAACTTGGACTTTTCATGCTCGTTAGTCCATGCTCTTGTTAATGCTTAGTGTTAGTCTTGTTCTAGTCTTGTTCTAGTCTTGTTCAAGTCTTGTGTTAATCTAAGATCATGTTTAGCCTTAGCTTAGGGTCTAGTATAGTTTAGTCAGGTTTCTTGGGTGTTTAGATTAGTGTTAGCTGTTAGTGTAGCATACTGTATTTAGCTTTAACATTGTTCATGTGTTTAGATTAGTGTTAGCATTAGCATTTAGCTTAGGCAGTGTGTTTGTGTCTGGTCTTGTCTTGTATACCCTTGTCCTGTCTTTTGTGATTATTAAATATCTTAATCATTTCTGCGTGTGTGTCTGCCACTCTTGTCACGTCTCGGTCCATTCGTTACAATGACATTGTTGACATTTAGTGTTTGCTTTTTTTTAAATATACTTTTTTTTTCTGGTACAAAGATCATATATATATTTTTTTTTTATTATAAATTAAATAATTGACGAAATAATTACAAAAATCATATTTTTTATTTTAAATTATAAATTAAATAATTGACAAAATAATTAAAATTATTACAAAATAATTACAATAATTACAAAAATCATATTTTTTTATTTTTAACTATAAATTACATAATTGAATTTATACATTTCCCAGATTTTCATTATATTAAGACTGTAAATAGTCATTTCTATTATTATTGTTATTATTATAGAGTAAATATATTCCTATTTTAGCAGTATGGATTTCTGAGTGGAACTGTAGAGCATTGTAGGTTGACTATAGTATTAAAGATGCAGACGTCACCTTCACTCTTTTTGCCTAGTGGGCCATGAATTTCTGCTGAGTGCGACTCTGGTATGGCTTTCATCAGGATATAAATCTAACCCGGCTTTCTGCTGCAGCAAAGCAGAAGTGAACCCACTGCAGAAAAGATTAACTGCAAATGTGCATACACATTCCCAAGTAACCCCCCTCTCCCCTGAGTTTGGTTTCTTAATTAACATTTAATGCATGTTTGAGACCTGATGTAGATTGTAAAATGTAAGTAATACCCTCGGCATGAGACCCTTTCAAAACAATGTTTCTCATTCAGTAACCTGGACTTCATGATCACTAATTGTAAAAGCAATATTCAGCTATTTAGCTTAGTCAGGAGAAAAAGGAAGAGAAATGCTCTGGTGCTCCCCAAGATTGAGATTGAGAACCATCGCCTTCAGCATGTATTTTAATTAAATATAATATTAAAATGCTTTATATACACTGATCAGCCATACCATTAAAACCACCTCCTTGTTTCTACACTCACTGTCCATTTTATCAGCTCCACTTACCATATAGAAGCACTTTGTAGTTCTACAATTACTGACTGTAGTCCATCTGTTTCTCTACATACTTTTTTAGCCTGCTTTCACCCTGTTCTTCAATGGTCAAGACCCCCACAGTGAATTAATAATTTGAATAAATTCCACATAGTTTGAAAAGGCACAAATCTGGTTTTAGAAGAGCCCACATTTACACTGAATTATTAACACAAAAAACAAGCAATAACGTCTGAGACACTGTCTGTGATCAAACTGTGACAAGACAGACCAGAGCAAAGATCATTAGATCATTAAAACAATATTTAAGGTTTGAGCGTTATCAGGACCACAGTGGCCTTAATACTTATGAATACTTGGCACAAACTTTAGGATGCCTAAAGGAGGACTGGGTAAGGAGGACTTTGACAATTCTGAAAGTCATGTACAGAGATGAGGGAAAAATTGATTGAAACTAAACAAACGAAGGCTTTAAACGCAGATAAGCCAGCACTTGTAGTTAAGAGCTTTTATCTAGCAGTTGTGCTATTGGTAGCCTAATGGGTAGGGCTTTGAGCTATCAGCTGAAAGGTTGAAAGTTTGAATCCTAGCTCTGCCATGCAGCCGCTGTTGGGCCCTTGAGCAAGGCCCTTAACCCTCTCTGCTTCAGGTGTACTGTACAATGGCTGACCCTGCGCTCTAGCCCCAGCTTTCAAACAAGCTGAGATATGCAAAGAAAGAATTTCATTGTACTGTACACGTGTATATGTATATATGACAAATAAAGGAATTCTATTCTATCACACTGTCATGTAGTTGAAAAAACTCATGCAAAATCAGTGGAAATCAAATGTAATACCATGCAGCCCAACAGCCCATCAGCACAAGCTCCTGAGCTACTGTGTAAATCTCTCCTGTTTTTGCAGTGACAGCTCAAGCATGGTGGTATTGACTCTTCAGGCTCTGATTGGGCTCAATGTCTGCTTTTATATAGACATAAATCTCCACAGTCCTAACTAGAGTCTTTATTGCTGGAGTGCCTCTTTGTTGCTTACTAATGACTTGCTAGTGACCCGTAGCCACTTCTTCATATCATCTAACCAGCCTTGTTATAGTAGAATGAGGTAAGGTAATGTGGTATTGCTCCTCCCTACATTTGTATTGAAGTATTGCCCATATTCTGTGCAGAGCATCATATGGCCTAGCAATATTGTGGGTACTAAGTATTAAATCCCCAGTTTATACTAATGAGAAACTGCATAAACCTTATAGACCAATGATAATGGTTAGCATCAAGAAGTGTAGAGAAGAATAAAGCAGTCTTAGTACAAACAATAGTGACAACAGCAGATGCATCTCCAAATATCTGACACACCAGATGGCTCTGACGGTGGTAAGGAAGGCAAACACAATTACCAAAGCATGGGGATTTGAGGAGAAAATAAACATCATAACAATAATCAGCAATGCAAAACACTGTGATGTATAAAGGCTAAAAGAAGACTTTATTTTTGTGTATATGTAGAAATTATTTGCTTTGTTTATTGCTGGTGTATTTTAACTTACTTAGTGCTTGAATTATCACGTTTAGGAGCCACAAAGCCAGGCCTGTTCTACTAATGATAAAAGTCTTTTCATATAATCTGCTTTACCTAATTACTAATCCCATTTCATTAACAGAATATTTTATCCAGAATTAACAATTCAGTTTGTAACTGGCCCATCTGCTGTGGAGACTGGCGAATAAGCACGGATACAGAATTATGTCCCCCTGCCTTGCAATTTATGGCCAACAGAGGGGGCATGGAGGCACAGTTTATTGATGTGCTAGTTTCTCTTAACTGACACCTGCAACTCTCTGAGCATTAATCTGCTCCGGGTGGAAGTGCTTCTACAACTGTTTGCTGGCCCACAACCTGCTACTCTGTTAAAGGGGGTACATTTTAGATATTAGCTTAATAACAACTCCCCGAACAGTTGTTTTTACCTCCTATTAGGAAGAATCCAAGTATTGATTAGAAGGGTTTGATGCCCTATAATTCGAACTAAATTTTTCTGCCTGCTCAGATGCCAGCATTCTTTATTTTTTCTTGGGAACCCAGTCGGCATTGTGATACTTTTCAAGAGCCGTGACAGAACTGCCCTGAATGAGCACTTTTCACAGCAGGCCCTATATGTATGAACCCACACTGAGTACAGGTTGTGCCAGTAGGTGGGGTGAGGTGCTGCTCAGTTTTTAAAAAATATTTTTGTTTTTATTTTTTTGTTTATCCAATCACCCAATTGCATTATGCTTCCTCTTTACTGATGTTAATCTCCACCCTGGTTGAGGAGAGCCGAGACTGACAAACACCCCCTCCGACACGTGCAGAGGTCTTTTCGTCTTTTCACCTGCATGAGGCGAGTTCATATGCAGATCAGCTTTGTGTACAGAGAGCCACGCAATGATCAACGCATTATTCCTCGTCTCTGTGCAGACGCCATCAATCAGCCAGCAGAGGTCGCAATTGCATCAGTTATGAGGTCCTGTCCGTCTCCCACCCTGTATGAACAACAGCCAATCGTTGTTCATGTAGGCGCCCAGCCTGCCGGATAGCAGAGGGGTGCTGCTCGTTTATTGCCATTCCCAGCTTTCTCTGGGGTTTTCTTTTCTTTTTCTTCTTTTTCAGAGAACTGGGTTTTTGCCAGCGGTCTGTACAGCTTGCTACATTGTGATAGCCATTTTTTCTGGTTCTATCCTTTTATTTGTTACCTCATTTGCATAGTTTTGGCCACCATGTTTATTTTGTACTTTTATCTTTATTTGTGGTATTTTAGAAACAGTATTGTTCTACCTTGGTTAAGCAGCCGGCAAATTGGGCTCATTTTCAGTTCTTGCTGACGCGGAGCTACATCTGGTGCATCAGCGGCGAGGCGAAACCCGGCCCATTACACAGCTGTGGCTTTTAAATGTGAATCAGACAATTTACATATCCATTAAAGCACACCATAAGCCAGAAGTGCATTTGCTGTAAGCATAGAGACCCATCTTTACTTTTTTTTCTGGTCAATTCAGTGGAGTTTTTACCACCCTACTACCTCTTTATGAAAGTCCTGCTCATAAACTGTTTGTCCAAATTATTGATGTCCAATTTTGAAATCCAATCATATATCAGTGAAAAATGTCAGTGTGCTGAGACTTGGGGATTGGGGATCACAGGATCAGGTTGGGGATCACAGGATCTGATAGGACTGGATATCGTAGCACTAAACCTCTTTATAATGTATTTAATCTAACCCAATCTTTTTACCAAATGTTCTGTCTGGTGCTGGTTACTGTCTGCATCATGGCTCATGAAGATAGCAGGAATGTACAGTATATGTCTTGTTTCTTGATCACAAAATATGGGCTGATCCAGTTCTTAACCATGATACCATGTTCTTGGTGAGCTGTGTTTTAAGAAGACAAAACACCCTTTTTTTTAATGGCGCTTGATTATATAAAATGTGTCTTTGTTTGGAAGAGGAGGTGGTGCTTTCTGATAATGAATTCCTTTATTCATTTATTGTATGTTTTACTACAGATTTATTCCATTCAGGGTCACAGTGGGACCGAGTCATTGGGCAAGAAGTAGGAAACACACCGGACAGGTCGCCAGTCCATCACAGGGCAAACACACAAACACATAGGGCAGTTTTGTATCTACAATTAACCTGACTGCAGAGCTTTGGACTGTGGGAGGAAACCCACACAGACGTGGGGAGAACATACTAACTCCACACAGAAAGGACCCAGACTGCTTCACCTGGAAATCAAATCCAGGACCTTCTTGCTGTGAGGTGACAGTGCTATCCACTAAATCACAAAGCCACCATGCTACCCTCTGATAATCCTGCCAGAACGTCTAAAATGTTTTGGTATTTTCATCACTTTATGATCCAACACAGTCTTTAGTGCTTTATTTATTTACCTTTGCATGCACTCATTTATATATTATATATTTATATACATTTACAATTGTGGGGATTCATTTGATATACTAGCTAACTAACGACCCTCAAACTGTTGTTTTTACCTCCTTTTGGTATTAATTAGGAAGTATTAATTAGGAGGGTTAGACCCCCAACCCCCCTGTAATTTGAACTACAATTTTCTGCCTGCTCAGATGCCAGCATTCTTTATCTTTTCCTGGTAACCCAGCCGGCATTGCGGCGCTTTTCAAGAGCCATGACAGAACTGCCCTGAATGAGCACTTTTCATGACAGGCCCTATGTTTGGACCCACTCTGAGCACAGGTTGCACCAGTTGGTGGGGTGGGGTGCTGCTTGTGCTATTTTAGAAACAGTATTGTTCTACCACACCGAGTAGGCTGCCAGTCCATCACAGAGCAAACACACCTAGGGCAAATTTGTTTCTACAATTAACCTGACTGCAAAGCTTAGGACTATGGAAGGAAACCCACACAGATGTAGAGAGAACATACTACCTCCACACAGAAAGTACCCAGACCGCTTCACCTGGAAATGAAATCCATGACCCTCTTGCTGTGAGGTGACAGTGCTACCCACAAAATCACAAAGCCACCATGCTACCCTCTGATAATCCAGCCAGAACTGCTAAAATATTTTGGTATTTTTTATCACTTTATGCTCTCAACACTCTCTTTAGTGCTCTCTTTAGTGCTTTATTCATGAAGAAACCTTTGCATGCACTCCACATATTTCTACTTATTATTCCATGTGGTTGAAATGCGCTGGTGCTGTCTAATTACTAGGGAATAAATGTGACAGCAGTGCTACTAGCTGTGAAAGCTTTAATAACACCTATGTTCTAAATCCTGCTTCAATTATTCATTTCCATCTGTCTCCTTCAAAAGCTGTAAGTAAAGCACTGCTGCACGAGGACCTGTGATATTTCAGGATTACCAAAACACAGCAATCTACTCATTAATATTTAACATTAATTAATTCTGTCCACTCATGAACAAAGCCCATGTCAATCTACTGAATTCAAATAGAGGAGATGGTTTAGTGTTCTATCAAACCCGGATTGTAGTGGTACAGTCAGCATACCAAGAGTCTACACAGACATGATTGGCTATGTCTGGGGATGGGAAAGGGGAGGCTAAAGTCCTGCGACGGACTGGCGCCCTGTCCAGAGTATTCTCTCCTTAAGCTCAGTGGTTACTGGTGAAACTGGACCTACCACAACCATGACCAGGATAAATCAGATGATGAAAAACGCTTCACAGAAAGTTCCTCAAACCTGAATCACAAATATAATCACAGATTTAAATAAGAACTCATAATCAGCACAAATTAGCACACAAATGAAACCCATGAGTATTAAACTAATATGTGACCTATGGTTAATCTGGTATTTTAGTAATCATTAATTAAAAAAACTATGAATACATAACGTTATCTATTATTCACATTATTCTTCATTATGCTCCTTAATACTTATTCCTATGTTACAATCTGCTCATCATATTTAACATTTACATTTTACATTTTCAGCATTTAGCAGATGCCTTTATCCAAAGCGACTTACATTACAGTTACAGTATACAGTCTGAGCAATTGAGGGTTAAGGGCCTTGCTCAAGGCCCCAACAGCAGCAACCTGGCAGTGGTGGGGCTTGAACCAGCGACCCTCTGATCACTGGTCCAGTATTTTAACCACTAGGCTACAGCTGGCCTTAACAGGACGCAAGTTAAGAGAACTATGTACAACCTTATTAAACACAAGGATACAAAAAACAAGGCAGGCAAAGAACAAAGTGAACACTCAATAGTACACACTGTCAACACAAGAGGGAGCTACACCATCAACATGGATAACCAGGCTGAAGGCTAATGCTAGGCTAGGCTCAAACATGGAAACATTCAGAATCAAACCCTAAACTAGACTAAACAAGAAATATTAAATCCTGAGCTGAAGCTAAGCGCTAACATGAACATGAGGGCAAGGACCACCACAGAACAGGTATTATTTGGGTGGTGGGTCATTGTTGCTGATTGAGTTTTTAAACACCTAATTGTCACTGCTTGACTGAGAATAGTCCACCAACCAAAAATATCCAGCCAGCAGCGCCCCATGGGCAGCGTCCTGTGACCACTGATGAAGGTCTAGAAGATGACCAACTCAAACAGCAGCAATAGATGAGCGGCCGTCTCTGACTTTACATCTACAAGGTGGACCAACTAGGTAAGAGTGTCTAATAGAGTGGACAGTGAGTGGACTTGGTATTTAAAAACTCCAGCAGCGCTGCTGTGTCTGAGCCACTCATACCAGCACAACACACACTAACACACCACCGCCATGTCAGTGTCACTGCAGTGCTGAGAATGATCCACCACCTAAATAATACCTGCTCTGTGGTGGTCCTGGGAGAGTCCTGACCATTGAAGAACAGGTTGAAAGGGGGCTAACAAAGCATGCAGAGAAACAGATGGACTACAGTCAGTAATTGTAGAACTACAAAGTGCTTCTATATGGTAAGTGGAGCCGATAAAATGAACAGTGAGTGTAGAAACAAGGAGGTGGTTTTAATGTTATGGCTGATCGGTGTAGATCTCAAGGTCAGGCTAGAAGAAGGAACATGGATTCATACCAACTCCAAAACCCAAACTACACCTTACTTCAACCAAACAGCCCTCAAATTAAACAGGGGGAAACATTGGTAATTTTTACACATGATAATAACATAACAAGGAACAGGTGACCATCATGAAGGGTGTGGTAGGGGCGGTTTAATGGAGGCAGGGAGCATGTGCTCTAGAAGCCAGGCGAGGACTACAATGTATATGCAACACATAGCAAGCAGACCTGCTAATAACAACATGTGCCCATCTTTCTCTAAAATACATGTGACATCACAGCAATAAAATTACTACAAATAAATATTGTATGAAGAGTGTTACCTCTGCGCACCAAGGACCAAATTTTACCAGATTTCTAAGATCTGGATGTATTTATAATGTTTGATGCGGGTTGTTGAGTACAGAGGAGGATTTATAATGTTTTTGTGCAGTTTCTGGTAAACAGTCAAACAAAGCATTTGTCGGAAAGAGGTCTAACACCTTCGGGATGAAGCAGAACTTCAAGATCTGACAACGTAAAAGATTAATTTCTGTGGAACCAAACACAAATTGAACGTTCAATAGCTGATGAAATCAGAAGAACATTTCAATATGGAGGTTTAAAATGTTTCCCAGTGCTGCATACTGTGAGGCTCGTCCACTCACTGGACATCACACTGTTAAAATGTTGCCCCTTCATATTGACAATTTAATCCTTCCATCTCCAAGCTTCTCCCCACAGCGTTCTAGTTTGCCGTGATTTCATAATGTAATTCTGATCCTGCTTTTCCTTCCTGAAAATGGTGATTCAGGTAATTTCAGATGAATACATTATGGGTGAGAAGGCAGCAGATGAAACATGTACACTGAAATGCTTCTCCTGCTGATTATGTGCATAAGTGTATGGTCTGGAATGGGTGAAGATGGTTGTTGGAGTAATGTTTATTATTAAATTATTGCCAGAATTGAAGCAAATGTGTATTTTGTGTTGGAATTGCATGTCTAGTCTACAGTCTTTATATAAGAGAAGCAATATCACAAGCTTAGCACAACAGATGGGACAGGTCAGTGTATTTAAAATAACAATATTACAGCTAATTATTTATTTAAAAACAATGATGCATCATAAAATCCCAAAGAGGCCAAGGTGTAGGTGGCAAAATTGAAGGTGCATTAGTAATAAAATATACAGTATATATAAAAAAAATGCTTCTTGGAGGCACTTGGGTGATGGACTAACCCAGGGGTGTCAAACTCATTTTCACAGAGGGCCACCATAATACAGAAGTGGCCCTCTGTAAAAATGAGTTTTATAGGGCCATTGAAAGGGCTGATTGTAATGTATCCTGCTGTGATTGCAGTCTGCCTGTTAAATCTTGGACAATTTGTTGTTTTTCTTGGAGGCTAAATTCTGTGTTTGGTGTCAAAATGCCAAATTTATACTTCTTGAAGCACAAACTTGTATTCACTTTCCCATCTTTCATTAAATTACTTCCCTTCTGCTTCAATTTTCTCTTCTTGTACCTTTTTTTAGATTATTTGTAAATATTTCCCAACATCATCTAGTGGTGGGATGCGATCACTTTGCAGGTCACAAAAATCGGCATGCATTGTGAGAGATGCTGTTTATGTAGGATTTTACAGTGTATTTTAAGATAATTGTTCTGCCCTCACCAAGTTTTCCCCCTTTTTCAGCTAGACAGACAGACAGACAGCTCCCTCCAAAATACAGTTACGTTGGTTTTATTTGCTTCCCAACTGTACACTGTGTGCATCAGAATGGAGTAAAACTACAAAATACAAACAAAAAACAATTTTAATACAACTTAATACAGTACACACACATAGCTGTAGTTAAGTGTTACATCTAGTACAATATGAAATTTAACCAAACGTACAATAGCGCTAACAAGTTAGCATTTTCTGTAAAAATACTAATTTCTATAGTAACGGTAATAACTATATTTAATAACAGAACTACGGTAAATTCGTAACTGAAACGCTCTAACACACTCGCTAAACATTTACAAACAACTGAGAATATAAATGTCTACTACTTACAGATGATGATTCTGTATTGGATTGCAAGAGAATTAACTTCTATTTACTATTGTTTACACTACTAACTACGCTACCCCGCGTTCTTTTGCTGCTAAAACGTAAAAGTGACATGGCTTCTTAGCTAAGTCAAAGTTAGTTGCCATTACTACGATGTCAATGGTTGATGCTTAAAGGCGCAGGTGTCCCATTAAATTATAAGTACGTCTCTGTAACTACTTGAACCACCACAACAATCATACATCTTTTAAGCTCTCGCGGGCATTGTGGGCTGGATCTGGCCCGCGGGCCTTGAGTTTGACACCCCTGGACTAACCCACCACACACAATGAAGTGCCAGAAAAACGTGGAGGAAAAACAGGGGACTGTAGCGGTTGGTGGTGGCTCCTTAATGGAGATCTACAAACGTCGCTGACAGGTAAACACTATGTATATCTCCTTTCTGACGAGTTACATCCGTTCATGTCCTGCATTCATTTTGATGAGTTTTGCCTCTTGCTACGACACAATGTGTCTCCAAATACATCTAGAGATGCCAAATTATTAGATGAACACTCATCTGAGTTTGGGGTTTTGCCATTTCCACCAAAGTCATTAGATCTCAACGTTACACATCTGGGATGCCATGCAACACGCTGTGTAACACAGAAATCCTGCACCTCGGAATACAACAGAATTGTGGATCGTTCTGCAGGGAGTATGGTGTTCATTGCCTACAAAGTATTTCTGCAAGCCGGCATGCCCCATATTTCTGCAGTCCTACGCTCCCGTGGGGGAACTACCAAGTATTAGACTGGTATACCAGTTTTCTGAATGTACCCAAGGAGCAGTAAGTAATTTATACACTCATTGATTAGTGAAGGTGGCAATAACTGCCTTCTTTTACTTCATTATTTTGCAGTATGGACTGTCCTGGTCATTTGGGTAAAGCAGCTAATAACAAACGAACACTCTAGGGAATAGCCTTTCTGCAGCTGACCACCTTTGACTGTTTACATTTTTCAGGTTTAGTAATTCTAGAATTTGTAAATCATTACCTTTGTTTTATTATATTTTATTCTTTTTTTTTTTTTTTTACAGTTTTTTAAAGGCATGCGATTTGTTAATCAAGTCAAACATCTTTTCCACTTGTGGCTTTAGTACATATACAGACATACAGGGTGTGTTCGAAAACCTAGTGAGCTCTCTACATAGACAACATTTTACGTCATCCTATGCGTGCTCCCGAGAAATAGGCTGTTCGAAATCTTAGATGCCTTAATATTAGATTAGATTCAACTTTATTGTCATTATACATGTACAAGTACAAGGCAACAAAATGCAGTTTAGCATCTAACCAGAAGTGCAATAAGCACTACTAAGGTATCTTAAAATTTAACGGTATTTTGACCCAAGAACAAGTGAGCATCCGATGCTTCCTTAGCGATGGAGGCAATCCCAGCATTCAGTGCGGCACAGAAAAATACAAAATATGGTGGACGGTGTGGAGAAACAAACAGAGTCATTTTCAAATGCAAATAAATTATTATTGATTAATTTGTATAAAGATGCACAAGTGTTTTTATTTGCAAATTCGGGCTTGCTAGCGAATGTAACCGTTTTCGGTACACAGAGGGAGATGTTAGTTGACATGCTAGCGCATTGTGCCACCCCATCCCATTGGTTTGAATGGCATGAGGCTAACTGTGTTAGCTTAGTTAGCGAAAACTGATGGAATCGCTGTTTAAGTAGTGCATTCGAATAACTTGCCTTATAAGTCAATGACTTAATAGAATCCTCTCTACTCAGCTGCCTATGTAGGCAGTAAGACAGCAAGGCAGCTCACTAGGTTTTTGAACACACCCATACTGTACATTATATTGTGTTTAACTCAATATTTGTATATAGCTGAGCTCTTGTATATCTGTTCCTTTGTGATGTGTAGACGTCTTTGTTCCATATCCTATGTTCAATGTGCTGTAACAAAACAATTTTTCTTAGAGTTAATAGTTCTATCTATCTATCTATCTATCTATCTATCTATCCATCCATCCATCCATCCATCCATCCATCCATCCATCCATCCATCCATCCATCCAACCATCCATCCATCCATCCATCCATCTGATGAATGTTATCTTTAAATCCATAACTGCAACTCTATACATCAGACGAAAGCAAGAAAGATTAACAACTCTATTATCTGCATCTTTATTCACGCCAATAAATCATGAAGATAACTTCAGCCTGTATGTATTCATGATGAAGTAGGAACTTCAGCCTGTATGTATTCATGATGAAGTAGGGGAGGATGGTCGGAGTGACTCCCCGGGGAGCAATTTTAACACTGTTTGCTCGGTGGAGGTGGCTTTAACTACCTTTTTCCTATTTCATAATATTTAAAGTATTGACTGTCCTGGTCACTTGAGTGAAAAAGCTCTGCTAATTACAAACAACACACTTAGGAATAACCGTTCTGCTTTAAATCACTTAATTACTAACTGATGAGCTTCGTTCTGTTTAGAAACAGAAGCATCTTTTTTTAAATGCTAGTTCCCACTAATTTTAAATCAGATTTTACTATACACGTTTTCTAAAATATAGCATTTAATTAATAGCATAGCATAGACCTAGCATGTGATTAATGAAGTTTCTTGCTAATTCACGCCAAAAAAAAAAGCTCAAAGTGATCCCAGAAGATTTAAGGTTCTTTACCGCCACACTGTGGTGAATGAAGGAAATGCGGCACTGCTGATATAAAGCACCAACACCAAATACATTTTCCCTCACTCACTTTCTAAGCCGCTTATCCTAATCAGGATTGTGGGGGTGCTGGAGCCTGTCCCAGCTCTCAATGGGTGCAAGGCACACAGAAACACCCTGGACAGAGCGCCAGTCCATCTTAGGGCAGACACACAAACACATTCACACCTTAACACACACACACACACACACACATACATCCTCCCACACACACACCTATGGTAAGTGGAGCTGATAAAATGGACAGTGAGTGTAGAAACAAGGGGGTGGTTTTAATGTTATGGCTGATCGGTGTACACAGTAAGCCCAGTGCACAGAAATGGAGTGTGAAAATGTACCAACAATGCCCTGCAACTCTAAGCTTTCTTTTTTCATTAATAATAGAGAAGCAGCTATTCGAAACATGTTTGGGGTCACTGGACATAAATAAGGCAAGAGTGCACAGCTTCACATCAGGGAAATGTGAAACATGCCTCATGACCAGTGTTTAAAAAATGATCTATTAATAATAATAATAATAATAATAGTCTTTTTATCCTTTTTAATGTCTGTAGAACATTAAAGAAGAGCTGTGAATATTCTAATACTTCTACATCCTTCTGTCATTGTAGCGTGTGGCTGCATTTAGTGATGTAACAGGATATAGCAGGGGGAAGGGGTGGGGAGGGTTTATCTTTACTGGTAGGATAGGATTTATTTTATTTTTAGATTAACAATAAAATTGATTAAGACAAACCAGAGCTGGGATCTCGAATACATCGTATCGAATCTCAGCTCTGCCTGCCGGCTAAGGATGAGCGGCCACATGAACAACGATTGGCCTGTTGTTCAGACATGTGCGGGAATAAGCCAGATGGGGTCTCTCTCTCATGACTGGTGCAATTATGACCTCTGCTGGCTGATTGATGGCGCCTGCACAGAGATGAGAAAAGAGTGCTCATTGCCAGTTGTGCAACTCAGATTGAGATATCTGACATGGTAGAAATCTCGATCCGGTTGTCGAGCGCTCGCCGAGCCAGTCGGATCGAGTTGTTGAGTAGTTCACACATAGCGATTGAGAGCTGAGTTTCAATCGCTGAGCAAACAGCGAGTTGCTCCCGAGCCGGCAAATCTAGTGCCGACCAGTCGCCGAGCGAAAATCTGGGCAAAAGTCGTGTAGTGTGAACTAGGCATTAGGTCTCCTTAATCAGAGCAGGGATCGGCATTGGTGGAGAGGATGCATGATGCAATCGGGCAATTGGACGCGCTAAATAGGGGGAGAAAAAAGGGAGAAAATGCATAAAGGAAAAAAAAATTGATCAAGACAAAGCTGGGACATATTCTGTATTTTAACAATCTAGGAGGTGATAATGTTATTTATCAAAAGTATGTGGACACCTTTTCAAAAATCACTTATTTGCTTTTAACTTTGTGGCATTAGTTTAAGAAAGGCTATTTCCGGTTCCAGCATGATCATCTGGTTTCTTTGGGATGAGCTGAATACTGATCGTGAGCCTGATCTTGAGCCTGAAATTAATGAAAAATGGAGAACCGTACCGGTCGGCTGGGCACTACCGGTTGGCTGGGCGCCATCTAGCGGGCATCATTGGCAGTGCCTGCAGCAGACAAAATTGGCCACCAAGTCTGCTGGGTGGGAAAAGGCAGGACTAAGTGGGTGGGGTCTTCATACACTGTGCAAAGACCGTGGTTAGCAGACCGAGCCGTTTGTGCAGTAGTGGAGGATCCTCATGTGCGAATCCACCAAAGCATAAGAAGGGGTTGAAGGACTGTGTACGCGATAGAAGGGGCGTGGAGCAGGCAATAATACCCTCCTCAAATGCAGTCGGGATCCCCAGCAGCAGAAGATTAATTGACTATGCTAAATCAAGAGAAAAAGGGAGAAAATGCATAAATAAAAAAAATTAAAAACTGAGTCATGAAACCCCAAAAAATGATCTGCAGATCTGTGATCAAATTGTATACACCAATACATTGTTAGCTATTCATTTACAAACCCAATAAAAACAAGAATCTGTTCTTTTGAACCATTATTTAACTGACAGAAATATTAAAACACATTTCCAAAGTTTTTACTGACTAATTTGTCAGTTTAATAATAATAATAATAATAATAAATTTTATTTATAGGCGCCTTTCAGGACTCTCAAGGTCACCGTACATAAAAGAATAAACATACAAACAGCATAAAACAGCAATAAAACAGGGAAAGAATTTTAAAAATATATATAGTCAAGAGAACAAGCTAAAGACTGTATGCTGTCCTAAACAAGTAAGTTTTGAGGCGTGATTTAAAAATGTCTAGAGAGTCAATATTACGAATGTCTGGTGGGAGGGAGTTCCAGAGACGGGGAGCCGAACGGCTAAAAGCTCTAGACCCCATGGTAGTCAGACGGGCTGGAGGGACAATAAGACTAATGGATAAGGAAGATCTAAGGGTCCGGCTGGGTCTATTTATATGAAGGAGCTTGGTGAGATATGGAGGAGCAAGATGATGGATAGCCTTAAAAGTGAGCAGTATAAGTTTATAGTCAATGCGAAATTTAACAGGGAGCCAGTGGAGCTGTTGAAGAACGGGGGTGATGTGATGAATGGATGGGGTTCTAGAAATGACACGGGCAGCAGCATTCTGAACTAGTTGTAGCTTATGGAGGGACTTGAGGGGGAGACCAAACAGAAGAGAATTGCAATAGTCCAAACGGGATGTGACCAGGGAGTGGACCAGAATGGCAGTATTGTCAGGAGTGAGGGAAGGACGGAGACGGTTAATATGACGAATATAAAAGTATGCAGACCGAGTGATGTTATTTATGTGAGTTTGGAAAGACAAAGTGCTATCAAGGACGACACCCAGACTCTTTACCTGAAGGGAGGGGGAAACAAGAGTGTTGTCAATGGAAATTGAGAAACTGTCTACTTTAGCAAGGACAGATTTAGAACCAATGAGAAGAACCTCTGTTTTATCACTATTGAGTTTGAGAAAATTAGAGGAAAACCAAGACTTGACTTCCTGTAAGCAATTGCAGAGGGAGGAGGGAGGGAGGGTAGAAGTAGGTTTGCTAGAAAGGTAGAGCTGGGTGTCGTCTGCATAACAATGAAACTGGATATTATACTTATGGAAAATATGACCTAAAGGAAGAAGGTAAATGATGAAAAGAATAGGACCTAGAACCGAACCTTGAGGAACACCAGTAGTGAGGGGAGATGGTTGGGATGTAAATGTCTTTAATTGAATAAACTGAGTGCGATCAGAGAGATATGAGGTGAACCAGTCCAGAGGTATGTTGGAAAAACCAATGGCTGATAGTCTATGGAGGAGAATAGAATGGGAGATGGTATCAAATGCTGCACTCAGATCAAGGAGAATGAGTATGGATAAAAAACCTGAGTCTGCTGCAGTCAAAAGGTCATTTGTTATTTTGAGGAGAGCTGTTTCTGTACTATGATAGGGACGAAAACCAGATTGAAACTGCTCATAAAGGTGATTATTGGAGAGGTGAGAATGTACCTGAGAAGCAACTGTCTTTTCAAGGATTTTTGAAAGAAAAGGCAGATTAGAGATGGGACGAAGGTTATTGAAGTTGTTAGGATCTAGACCGGGTTTCTTTAAAATAGGGGTGACTGAGGCAGACTTTAATGACAAAGGGACAGATCCAGAGGTGAGGGAGGAGTGAATAATGGCAGTTATCAGAGGCAATATAGCAGGTAAACTTGCTTTGACCAGGGGTGTTGGGAAAGGATCAAGTTGAGAAGTGGAAGATTTTGATTTCTGGATGAGATTAGATATATCAGAGATAGTGGGAAGGTGAAAAGTAGTAAATGGATGAATAAGAGGGACCGACACTGGGGAAAATACGGTACAAGAAGTAACAGGAAGCAATTGCTGGTGTATCAGATCTATTTTAGTATTGAAAAATGACATTAACAAATTGCAATGATCGACAGAATAGAAGTGTGAAGGTAAAGAGTCAGGTGGGCGAAGAGTGGAAGTGACCAGAGAAAACAGGGCCCGTGTGTTTCCATCACCAGCTCTAATTAATTGGGAATAGTACTGGGATTTTGCTGTGTGAAGATTATCTTTATATAGAAGAAGATGGTTATGATATAGCTCCTTGTGTATTATAAGGCCAGTTTTCCTAAAGAGACGTTCCAGCTGGCGTCCTGTAGTTTTAAGCTGACGTAGATGGGGTAAAAACCAAGGAGCTGAATGGGTGAAAGAAACAGTCCGGGTTTTTAATGGAGCAAGTGAGTCCAGTAGAGAATGAAGTCCAGTGTTATAGTGACAAACCAAATCATCAGTAGTGGCTGAAAGACTAAGGTTAGGAAAACTGTCAATACCTGATAAAAGAGAAGTTAGATTAATATTTTTAATATTACGATATGTAATGTCACGTAGTGGTCTACTTTTAGATAGAATCATATTGATATTGAATGAAATTAACAAGTGATCAGAGACAGGGAGATCAGTGGCAGTACAGTTGCGGGGAGTTACACCAGAACAGCAGACTAAATCCAAGGTATGTCCTTTAGAGTGTGTTGGAAAGTTGATATGTTGTTGAAATCCAAAACTGTCCAAGCAAGATATAAAATCCTTAGTAGTAATGTGATTAACACTGTCCATATGTATGTTAAAATCACCAAGCACAATGATGTTAGGAAAATGTAAACAGAGCAATGTGAGAAATGCTGAAAAGTCATTTATAAAATCCTTATTGGGCTTGGGAGAACGATAAATAGTAGCCAGAACAGTAGGTTTTGGTCCATACAACTGTATGGCTGCTACTTCAAATGTATGGTAGACAGGTAGAGTGAGAGTGGAGGCTTTCAACTGCTCACGGTAAAGTATCGCGAGACCTCCTCCACGACCAGTGACACGCGGCTGACAGATGTAAACAAACCCAGTCGGCGTTAGCTCGTTCAGCTGGGCGAAGTCACCGGATTGTTGCCACGTCTCTGTAAGACAAAGAAAGTCAAACTTACGGTCGAGGAGGATGTCCCGGAGAAGAAGGCTTTTACCCGTGAGAGACCGAGTGTTGAAAAGCCCGACATTAACTACACAACGGTCCGAGGATGCAATGATGTTAGCCGACCTGGCTACTCTGACTAAGACAGCACAGTCCACTTTCCTGCCAGAATTTCTCCGAGAGCGACGAGTTTTAGACCAGATGGTGTTTATGGTAGTCGAGTCATCAATGTGGAAATTCCGTCGGGACCCACGATGGATGTATCTGCGCTGAAAAGGCCGAGCAATGTCCGGGTGAATGTGGAGTACCGGTGGCATATAGGGCAGGTGGAACCGCAGCTTAAGAAGTTCAGCAGCCGAGTACTGGTGTAAGGTTGCCGATGGTTGAAAAACTATGGACAATACAGCCCAAACAAGGACAAACCTTACAACTGAGTCATTATTCCACATGGTGACAAAATAGAGTTAGGAAGCAGCAGGTAGCGTCTGAGAGCAGAGTGATTCACATACAGGTAAGCCAGTTAAAACACACTGAATACACAGAGTTAATTCGTTCTGGTAGAGGACTGGGTTGGAGTCCAAGATCTCAGAAATCACAAGCTCATAACGAACAAAAATCATAAATAATAATAAAAAATAAAATAAATAAATAACCGGGGAGCAGCGGCAGCTACACGCGCCAGCGTACACTCGAACCGGAAGTGTGTGGGGTGTGTGCGGAAGTTTGCGGAAGTGTGCGGAAGTTTGATGCCTGCAACACCTTATTTGGGAACTAAGAATCCAAAATGTTGCAGTTTTGCTTGATACGAGACTGCTTAGGTCATGGATGCCACTGTCTGATTCTCCTCTTCATGATACACCATACATTTTCAAAATGAGATCAGCAAGTCAAGACCACACTGTGGGTGTGTTCGAAAAGCTAGTGTGCTGTCTACATAGGCAGCATTTTACGTCATCCTGTGTGCGCTCCCGAGAAGGAGGCTGTTCGAAATCCTAGATGCCTTAAAATACACACTTCTGAGGCATCTTATTATTTCAATGTTATTTTGGCTCAAGAACGAGTGAGCATCGAACGCTGCCTTAGTGATCAAGACAATCCCAGCATTCATGGCTGACGGGGCGGAGAAACGAATGTTATTTTCAAACGTAAATAAAATATTACTGATTTTTAACTTGTATAAACTTGTACTGAGTGTTTTTATTTGCAAGTTCGGGCTTGTCAGGAAATTTAACCGTTATCGGTACATGAAGGGAGATGTTATTGACGTTAGCGTGCTATGCTACCTCAGTTTATTGGTTTTAATGGCGAGATGCTAAATGCTTAACGCGAAATGCTAAACCCGATGGAATCGCTATCTAAGTAGTGCGTTCGAATAACCTGCCTTTTAAGTCACTAACTTATTAGAATCCTCTCTACTAAGTCAGCTGCCTATGTAGACAGTAAGACAGCAAGGCAGCTCCCTAGGTTTTCGAACACACCCACTGTCTGTGAAGCTGCAATGTTAAAGCATGTGCAGAATGAGGTCTGGCATTGTTTTGCTGATGGCAGCATGTGTTTTTCTAAAATCCCAGTATATGCCTTTTGCATCAGTAGTACCTTTACTCAAATGCAAGTCACCAATTTCATGGGCACTGATGCACCCCAAACCATGACAGATATTGGCTTTTGTACCTTTCACTGATAACAGTCTTGATGGTTCTTTTCATCTTTGGCACAGAGAACTTGAATGCTGTTTTTCCTTAAAATAAGCTGAAATATGGACTGACAACAACACAGTTCCTTGGGTCACACACTGTTGTTTGGTTAATTTGAGATGAGATTCTGGTCCCACGTTGCTATGTAGCCGTCAAATTACAAGCTGAACCTTTGTGCTGTCCACCAAAAAAGCCGAAATTCAAACAGTTGGGGCTCGCCACTCCATTTCTTACACGAGTTGGTGAGGACCCTAATCTAGATAGTGGATTCGTCTGTATAGTTAGCTTGCAAGAAATGTTTAGGCAAAAGCCTACTATTAAGCAATCAGTTCATCTGCATGCAAGACTTTTCACAGACAGCTCATTGGTCCAATACCCATGTATTTGATTTAATTTTTTATTTGCTAATTAATATTACTTTATAGATCTGTGTACTGCTATAACCTAGACAGAACCAAAACAGATAACACATTTATATTTTTGATTCAATTTACTTCATTCTAACCTTAACTTTAATTCAAGTGAAGGAAACAACTGACTGTATGCATAAAAACAATTATGCACGCTAACCACTAAATAAGTGGTTGTTACTCTCCTCCAGCAGTGTGCCCTGTAAAAGATAAACTTCAGAAAATAAACAATTAAACACTACATCTGTTCCTCATTTTCCAGTATCCAGAAATAGCAGAACTACATGGAGCTTCACATTTATTAGACTGCTGTTGTCTTCCTAGTGTTGCTCACATATACAGGTTGGCTGTCATTTCTTTATTTTATATTTCATTGTCTCATACCATTGTTCATGGTTTGTATCATGTACATTATATTACTTTAAGTTACACATGTATAACATGGCTGCTGTCATGATATATTAGTTTATGTTTTGGGACTTGAACTGGCAATAGTTGTACAACCCCAAATCAGGAAAAGTTGGGACAGCATGGAAAATGCAAAAAATAAAACATTTACGTCGACTTTTATTTATTTCAGGCCTGCAACACATTCCAAAAAAAGTTGGGACAGTGAAGCATTTACCACTTTGTAATGTTGACGTTTCTTTTCACCACACTTAAAAGACGTTTTGGCACAGGGGATACCAAGTGATTTAGTGTTTCAGCTTTTATTTTGTCTCATTCTTCCTGCAAACACGTCTTAAGATGTGCAACAGTACAGGGGCGTCGTTGTCACATTTTTCCTTTCAAAATTCTCCACACATTCTCTATTGAGGACAGGTCAGGACTGCAGGCAGGTCAGTCCAGTACCCGTACCCTCTTCTCAAATCAAATCAAATCAAATCAATTCAAATCACTTTATTGTCACGTCACATTAACACAGGTGTAAAAGGTGAGTGAAAATCTTAGGTGCATAGTCCCTCACAGTTGCAATACACATTAAATACAAAAGATATACACATTAACTTACATAAAACTTATATAAAACGTACATAAATCTAGCACCATTTGTTCAATATACTGTATACAGGTATTGATTAAAGACTCTTTATGTACAGATGTACAAAAGTGATGAAATGTGAATGAATATAAATATATAAAGTTCGAGTGAGTAAAGTGCAGAGTGCACTAGTGAATATAGTTCGAGCGAGTAAAGTGCAAAGTGCAAAATGGGTTGTATGGGGTGTGTATGGTGGGGGGTTCCTGTGGAGATCACTGCATTGATTATGAGGGGTATGCCTGTCCATTGCTGTTCAGCAGTCTGATGGCTCGGGGGAAGAAGCTGTCTCGAAACCGGCTTCTTCCGCAGCCATGCCTTTGTAATGTGTGCAGCACGTGGTTTTGCATTGTCTTGTTGAAAAATGCATGGATGTCCTTGAAAAAGATGACATCTTGAAGGCAGCACATGTTGCTCTAAGATCTCAATGTACTTTTCTGCATTAATGCTGCCATCACAGAAGTGTAAATGACCTTTGTCAAGTGCACTGACACAACCCCATACCATGACAGACCCAGGCTTTTGGACTTGTTGCTGATAACAGTCTGGATGGTCCTTTTCGTCTTTTGTACAGAGCACACAGCGTCCATTTCTTCCAAAAAAAGACCTGAAATGCTGATTCATCTGACCACAATACACGTTTTCACTGTGTGATGGTCCATCCTAGATGCCTCTGAGCTCTTAAATGCACAATTACTTTTATAGCACATTAATATTATGTTCTATTATTAACAGAAATTGTTTAGTTCTCATTCATTTATTGTCTGTTTTATCACTTTTTTATCCTACTCAGGGTTGCGGTGGGTACAAATGACCAGGCGAAAGGTAGGAAACACTCCATTAATGGATGGCTCCAATTAACCTGACTGTATGTCTTTGGACTATGGGAGGAAACCCAGACAGACACAGGAAGAACATACAAACTCCACACAGAAAAACATGGACTGCTCCACCTGGGAATTAAACAAAGGACCTTCTTTCTGTAAGGCGACAGTGCTACCCACCAAGCAACTATATTCATTTTCTACAATTAACAAAACAAAAATCTCTGCATAAGACTGTATACCATCTCTGAGTTAAGGTAAGATGGCACTTAGGTGGCACTAAACCTGCCTGCTGATTCGAGTTTTGCTTTACTGTAATTGCTTACATCAGTAATGTCATTGTTTAAAATGACAAACTATTTTTTTAAAATAGATGACGATGACGGTGACGATGCCTTTCCCCATTAGCACAAACCAGCTGCACTCACTGTGCCCTGTGGTTATGTGTGTAGGTTTGGGTTTACGTTTATTGCGAAATAGCTGTTCAGTGTATAAACAGTAAATTAGCACATTATTATTATTATTATTATTATATTATATATTATTATATTATTTATTATTAACAGAAATTGTTCAGTCCTCATTCATTTATTGTCTGTTTTATCACCTCTTTTTCCTACTTTGGGTCGTGATGGGTACAAATGACCAGGCGAAAGGTAGGAAACACTCCATTAATGGATGGCTCCAATTAACCTGACTGTATGTCTTTGGACTATGGGAGGAAACCCAGACAGACACAGGAAGAACATACAAACTCCACACAGAAAAACATGGACTGCTCCACCTGGGAATTAAACAAAGGACCTTCTTTCTGTAAGGCGACAGTGCTACCCACCAAGCAACTATATTCATTTTCTACAATTAACAAAACAAAAATCTCTGCATAAGACTGTATACCATCTCTGAGTTAAGGTAAGATGGCACTTAGGTGGCACTAAACCTGCCTGCTGATTCGAGTTTTGCTTTACTGTAATTGCTTACATCAGTAATGTCATTGTTTAAAATGACAAACTATTTTTTTAAAATAGATGACGATGACGGTGACGATGCCTTTCCCCATTAGCACAAACCAGCTGCACTCACTGTGCCCTGTGGTTATGTGTGTAGGTTTGGGTTTACGTTTATTGCGAAATAGCTGTTCAGTGTATAAACAGTAAATTAGCACATTATTATTATTATTATTATTATATTATATATTATTATATTATTTATTATTAACAGAAATTGTTCAGTCCTCATTCATTTATTGTCTGTTTTATCACCTCTTTTTCCTACTTTGGGTCGTGATGGGTACAAATGACCGAGCGAAAAGCAGAAAACACCACGGACAGGTCACCAGTCCATCACAGGATGGCTTCAATTAACCTGACTGCATGTCTTTGGACTGTTGGAGAAAACCGGAGCTCCTGGAGGAAACCCACGTGGACATGGGGAGAACATGCAAACTCCACACTAAAGGACCCAGACCGCTCCACCTGGGAATCAAACCCAGGACCTTCTTGCTCTGAGGCGACAGTGCTACATTTCTGCATAAGACTGTATACCGTCCCTGGGTAAGGGAACTAGGTGACACTAAACCTGCCTGCTGACTCGAGTTTTTTTTTAAATCCTGAACCACGGTGACGATGCCTTTCCCCGTTAGCACAAACCAGCTTCCGCGGGCCGTCCTGTTTAGTTCCTGGCATACAGTACACAAGCTGCACTCACTGTGCCCTGTGGTTATGTGTGTAGGTTTGGGTTTACGTTTATTGCGAAATAGCTGTTCAGTGTATAAACAGTAAATTAGCACATTATTATTATTATTATTATTATTATATTATATATTATTATATTATTTATTATTAACAGAAATTGTTCAGTCCTCATTCATTTATTGTCTGTTTTATCACCTCTTTTTCCTACTTTGGGTCGTGATGGGTACAAATGACCGAGCGAAAAGCAGAAAACACCACAGACAGGTCACCAGTCCATCACAGGATGGCTTCAATTAACCTGACTGCATGTCTTTGGACTGTGGGAGGAAAACCAGAGTGCCTGGAAGAAAACCCACGCGGACATGGGGAGAACATGCAAACTCCACACTAAAGGACCCAGACCACTCCACCTGGGAATCAAACCCAGGACCTTCTTGCTCTGAGGCAACAGTGCTACATTTCTGCATAAGACTGTATACCGTCCCTGGGTAAAGGATCTAGGTGACACTAAACCTGCCTGCTGACTTGAGTTTTGCTTTACTGTAATTGCTTACATCAGTAATGTCATTGTTTAAAATGACAAACTACTTAAAAAAAAATCCTGAACCATTGTGACGATGCCTTTCCCCGCAGCTTCCGCGGGCCGTCCTGTTTGGTTCCTGGCATACAGTACACAAGCTGCACTCACACTGTGCCCTGTGGTTATGTGTGTAGGTTTGGGTTTACGTTTATTGGCGAAATAGAAGTTCAGTGTAAAAATAGTAAAAAGAACAAAAAATAGTAAGAGGTAGAGGACGTCTGTATAAGGACTACATCTGTTTGCAATTTTTGGGTTGCTGCATTTCAGTTAAACGTCTTGTTTACATGGAAGTGACAGCGAATCTGGGTGCTACTACCATATGCCAAGAAGTGGTTTACACCAGTGCCCTCTTACACACACACACACACACACACACACCACCACCACCACCACCAAAAAAAAGCAAAAACAACACACGCATACACACACTGTGCTTATTGCTCACCTCATCATGTCTTGACTTGTCTATGTGGCTGACTGAGCTGAATTCCTGTCCTGACTCACATATGTCTGGATCCAACAGGAATTTCCCCATTTCCCCATTTCCCCATTTCCTATTGTTCCAGATTGGCTTCCCAAAAGGGGTTTGTGCATTTGAATTTTTGAGGCTATCCGATGTAAACAGTGGCCAGTGGCATGGGGTCAGTGAGATTGTTAGTGTGTGAGTACTAGTCTTTATTCGATCTGCATTAAAATTCTATTTCAAAAATAAGCAGTGCATCCGTTGGCACAATCCAATTTAAAAAAAGAAATCATTTTTAAGACATACTACATCAAGGATGGGAATTTATGGTCCTGGGGGGCCATGAAAAAAGAGTGTGATTAAACTACTCTTACCGGAAACAGTAATGAGATCCTCTGAGTCTGGAATTACCAGAAGAAACTGGACTGGATGATTTTGCTGTCATCTCTTTGAAAGGTGTAATAAGTGAGGTATGGAAAATGCCTCCGGTGAGTCTAGGGGTATTAACGATTTACTGACGTAGGTATGGTGTGTCAAATGTCATAGACCGTAAATTTCAAAACAACCTGGATTGCAACATATGCTGGTCTGGGTGGGAAAATCATGCCTAGAAGTTGTTACGTTTACAAGGAAAGCAGTAATAACCCAATAAATGTGGTCTGATCATAATACTAGATAATACAATCTGTATTATAAGAAACATATTTTGCATGTTCTTACATTAAATACAAATCATATACACTGATCACATGATAACATTAAAACCACCTCCTTGTTTCTACACTAACTGTCCATTTTATCAGCTCCACTTACCATATAGAAGCACTTTGTAGTTATACAATTACTGACAGTAGTCCATCTGTTTCTGTTTCTGTTCTTCAGGACTCTCCCAGGACCACCACAGAGCAGGTATTATTTAGGTGGTGGATGATTCTCAGCACTGCAGTGACACTGACATGGTGGTGGTGTGTTAGTGTGTGTCGTGCTGGTATGAGTGGATCAGACACAGCAGCGCTGCTGGAGTTTTTAAATACCGTGTCCACTCACTGTCCACTCTATTAGCCACTCCTACCTAGTTGGTCCACCTTGTAGACATAAAGTCAGTGACGATCACTCATCTATTGCCGCTGTTTGAGTTGGTCATCTTCTAGACCTTCATCAGTCTGTTGGCTGGAGACGCTGTTGGCTGGATATTTTTGGTTGGTGTACTATTCTCAGTCCAGCAGTGACAGTAAGGTATTTAAAAACTCCATCAGCGCTGGACAACACACCACCACCATGTCAGTGTCACTGCAGTGCTGAGAATGATCCACCACCTAAATAATACCTGCTCTGTGGTGGTCCTGGGAGAGTCCTGACCATTAAAGAACAGCATGAAAGGAGGCTAACAAAGCATGCAGACAAACAGATGGACTACAGTCAGTAATTGTAGAACTACAAAGTGCTTCTATATTGTAAGTGAGGCCGATAAAATGGACAGTGAGTGTAGAAACAAGAAGGTGGTTTTAACGTTATGGATGATCAGTGTATATAATCACCATAACAATTTGAGTTAAAAAAAGACATTTAAATTACATTGTCTAATTTACCCCCACTTTATTCCATTACGGGTCACGGTGGGCACACTGGGCAAAAGGTTGGAAAGTTCACTGGGTGAAAAGTAGAAAACAAGCTGGACAGGACACCAGTTCATTACAGGGCAAACAAACATTTACACACACACTCATACCTAGGGCAATTTTGTATCTCCAGTAAACCTGACTTGCATGTCTTTGGACTGTGGGAGGAAACCTAAGCACCCAGTGGAAATCCACACAGTGTTCGTAAATGTAAAAAAAACAAATCAAAGCATTGGACATGTGCCAACGTAAAGCACTGTGCCCAATCTGATTAATCTGATGGACTAGTATATAACCCATAGAATCATTTTACTTAGTTTGACAAGCTTATGTCGCTAAAGATTAAACTTTGAACAACATTCTGGATCATGTTTAGGCACCTTAGTGCCATGTTAAGGTACAAGGTTCCTTTTGCTTTTTTCAGCTAATATGATCAACTTTGTTCAATGGACCCACCTGCTGTAAAGCTTGGCAGGGAAGCATGGAATACAGTATCATGCCCACCTGCTATGCCATTAATGCCTAGCAGGGGGGAATGTAGGAGCGGATAATTCATTCTCTGCATCTCAGTTGGAGGATCCCACCTGCTGTATAGCTTAGCAGGGAAGCACGGATTACAGTATCATGCCCACCTGCCATGCCATTAATGCCTAGCAGGGGGGAATGTAGTAGCAGATAAATCAGAATATAAATCAGATTTAATTACGATTTAATCACTGTTTCCTCCCTTCTGTGTTGCTGGCTTCTCTGTTGGCTTCTTCTTCTCATGCCAACATGCCAACATGCTTTTCTTCTCTGAAACCGTGATGCCAGGTTCTGTGAGGTCAAGTCTGATTTTCTGCCAGCACTGATGTTGGCATGCTTTATTTTCTTTTCAGGCAACTCAGCCAGTGTTGTGGAGACTTATCAGGCCCTACGAACACTGGTCAAGGGCTGATTCAGATGATATAGTGGCTGCCACAATTCTTTAATACTCCTGCCACACTCCTTGGTTGTCACAGGCTGGTGGACCTACTACCTGGTCCAGTTCTGACAACCAGTTTTGTTCTGATTCCTATTCTATTACTATTTTGTCCACTTTCTCCTCTATTGGATGACGTTTTTTCTTTTGTTTATTTTTTTTACTTGTATTAGTTTCCATTATTTTGGCCATATTATACTTTTGTTCTCTTTTTGTTTGTGGCTCTAGTCACAGAATTGTTGTCTTGGTTATGCAACCTGCGAAAACTCACTTAAAATTACATAAAGAAACCTTGAGAGAAACCAGAATTGGCAGGGATGCATCCTCCTCAGTTGTCACAAGCTGATGGACCTACTACCTGGTCCAGTTCTGACAACTGTTTTTTTTCTGATTTCTATTCTATCCCTGTTTTATCCACTTTCTCCTTTTTCGGCTGAAGATGTGTTTTGTTTATTATTTATACTAGTATTAGTTTCTGTTATTTTGACCATACTATACTTCTCTATTCGGTTGTGGCTCTAGTCAGAATTGTTTTATCTTGGTTATACAACCTGCATACTGGGTTAATTTTTAAATTCTTGAATGTATGGGGCTTCACCTGACACTTCCGTGGCGAGGCGTGGCGAGGCGTGGCTCGATGTCTTACACTTTGTGCAACTAAATAAGGTTTTACCATTGGTACATCACTATATACAGCTAAAGAGCTTTATATAGCTTTTTATATATAGCCAAATTCCTCATACACCACCCACACATTATTCATGAGCTCAACAAGCTTAGTGAAAGTACCTCTGTGCCCTGAGCTATGTCCGTTTCTTTTTAAAGAAGCTTTAAGGTTGGGTTTTTAAACAAATTGTTAGTTTCTGCTGTTAAAAAGCAGCACCATTTCTAAAATGATGCTTCCACCACCATATTTTACACTGTGGATGGTGTTACCTGGCTGATGGTTAATTGGTACTTATTAGATTTACACCACATCCACTGCTTAGAGCACAGTTTTTCAAATAGAGAAAAATAGAGAAAAATAATAATAATGAAATAAACAAATTCTAACAGGAGTAGCACTGTCACCTCACAGCAAGCAGGTCCTGGGTTCAATTCCCAGGCAGGGCGGTCCGGGTCCTTTCTGTGTGGAGTTTGCTTGTTCTCCCCATGTCTGCTTGGGTTTCCTCGGGGAGCTCCGGTTTCCTCCCACAGTCCAAAAACATGCAGTCAGGTTAACTGGAGATACTGAATTGCCCTATAGGTGAATGTGTGTGTGTTTGTGTGCCCTGCAATGGACTGGTATGCGTCCAGGGTGTTACTGTGTGCCTTGCGCCCATTGAAAAGCTGGGATAGGCTCCACCACCCCCTGCGACCCTGATTGGATAAGCAGTTAAGAAAGTGAGTGAGTAAGTGAGTGAATTTTAACAGGCACAAACACGAAATGAACTTGTACACACACGCCCCCTTGTGGAGACTTTACATTACATTGTGTAAATCACAGTTGGACCAGATTGCCACTATTTTTATTAATGAAGTATATTTCATTTTGTGTTTTGTTTTGATGCATTGTTTGTGTGGCCTGGGTTGCGGTAAAAATCATGGACAAAATGTTGGCAGTTGTAGCCTAGCGGTTAAGGTATTGGAATACTGCCAGGTTACTGCTGTTGGGTCCTTTAGCAAGCTTAACCCTTAATTGCTCAGACTGTATACTGTCACACTACTGTAGGTCGCTTTGGATAAAGGCGTCTGCTAAATGCCGAAAATGTAAATGTGGGGCACTTGAAAAATCCATGGCTTAGAGTGAAGTTGGTGTCGGTGAAGTTGGTGTCCATGTAACCATTCTAATGTGCAGGTTTAGAGGGGTGACCTGACTTTGACAGTGCAGCTGTATTTTTGTATTTTCTTCATATTTTCTTTCCTCCCAGTGCCATAAATTGTTTCTGAGATGATGTTGTACTTTTGCTGCACCAATATATGAAGCTCAAAAAGTCTCATACATAAACCACATCCAAAAAAGTTCATCAAGAGCTGCCAGACATGAGCACTTCATGCTGTGCTATGTTTATATTATATTTAAAAAACTGCTTTGAGGAAACTGATTTGAGACACACACACACACACACACACACACACAGCGATATACAGATATACATATATTTAAAAAACTGCTTTGAAGAAACTGATTTGAGACACACACACACACAGTGATATACAGACTTGTACAGACAGTGACACTAAGAAAAGATTTAGCAGAACTGCATTCAGGCCTGACTATCACTCATCACACCACCATCAACACAAGTGCTTTGACTAATGTTTTCCAGATCAGATAAAGTGAATTATTTTGGTTTGTTATTTGGGTCAGTATCAGCTCCCTTCTGTTTCAGAACTGTTTACAGAAATATTTTTTACTTTAGTACAGCTAGAAGTATTCATCCCCCGAACATACATGCTTCTTACAGCTCTGGATTTGTATCAGTTTGACTTAGAATTATTCTTATATTTTTGCATACAACATAACAAAAACTATAAATATCATCAATTAAATTAATACAACATATTGATCCTGCTTGTTTAGAACTGGATTAAACCACATTTGCCAGCTACAGTACTACTACTACTATTACAGTACAACTTTTTAATTTGTTTTAATTTGATCCAGTCCTTGTTACACTACATTGGTTGATGAGCAGTGCTGTACAGCTGTTATGACTAAGGCCCTACCGAATTCACGGCAGTGAAAATCGCCTCACGGACCATGAAATTAGCCATTTCCCATGTAATATGCAATTTGCGGTAAAATAAAAGATGCTACTGTGATAAATATAGCCACATGGGCTTTAGAATCTTTTAGAAAAATCATTGTCACATAACACAGTCCACTGCTGCATCAGGAAATACAGCCTGAAACTGATACGCAAAGAGAAAGCTGTACATTAATTCAATGCAAAAAATCTGTTTTCTGAGCCAAAGCTCAAATGGACCAAAAGACATTGGAAATGTGAGCTGAAGACATAGATTTTTCTGTGCCAAACACAAAAAGGACCATTCATAGCAAATGGGGAAAAAGCCAAAATCAAACCAAACAATACATTATAACGGCAAAGTAATAGTTTTTTAACATTTTTTTTTTTAAATATTGCATTGTATCTAGTGTATTTTACAAAAAAAATACTCTACATGTAATGGTTTTAAATTATGTTAAGCATATAATTAAACTTTATGTCTTTAGGTAATTATGTCATCATTAGTCAGTGTCCATGATTGGAGGGCTTTTCTTTGAGATTTGAGGGAAATATACTTCACCGGAACTTTTTCTTATTATGTTTCTTCCTAATTAAAGGTAGCAGGTAAATATTTGTGGCATTTAGCAGACACTTTTTTATCCAAAGTGACTTACAATTATGACTGAACATAGTTGAGCAATTGAGGGTTCAGGGCCTTGCTCAGGGGTCCAATAGTGGCAACTTGGCAATGGCAGGGCTTGAACCGGCAACCTTCTGATTACTGGACTAGTACCCAACCACTGCCCAAATACCATTTTATGCAGCTTGCTGGCTCATAGTAAGTCATTGACGCTGAGTTATTATTATTATTATGTTTTACACTTGACGGTGGTTACATTCATCACAGGACAGGTAATTACTGGTTACACAAGATTCATCAGTTTAATATCAAAAACAGTCATGGACAAATTTGTATCTCCAATTCCAATTTCATATTCATTTACATCCATAGAGTATGGCACAGTGATACAGCTGGTAAAGTGGGTGCTGCAGAGCAACACAAGTCCTGGGCATCTGGGTTCTTTTCTCAACTTGTGTGTCCCTGTGTTCAGTAACACACTGTCTAGGGTGTATTTCTGCCCTTTACTTAGTGATTCTGGATGGTGCTGGACCCATTGTAATTCAAGAGACAAATGGTATGTAAAAAAAGGGTTAATTGTTAGGGATAAATGTTTCTTAACTATTTTTATTATTATTTTTCTAGCACGATTCAACTACTTGCCATGTTTGGTAGAGACAGGTTGTCTTCTAAAGTAAACATACACCGCCGGAAACTTGGTCATTGATGCTATTTTCTCAGGGAGAGAAAAATGCAGTAAGCTTCCAGTAAGTGTGTGTTAAATGGGTTTCTTGCTAAATCTTTGCACTTCATTGGAACCGAGCTGTACAATATTCAGCAGATTTTTACACCATGGTTACATACATGCATACTCATGCTGACTGTAGACATGATATAGCTGCTAAAATAAAGCTGTCACTGTGTCGTGTTTACTGTCAGTCAGAGCTAAGCATGGGGCAGGAAAAAAGCCTCCTTATTTATGTATTATTTATTTATTATTTATTATCTACGTGTGTAGAGCAAGTCTGCATTTACGTCATGCAAACACAGAAAATTACTCTTGTTCGATGGCTATGTTTAGTAGCAGTTTCAAAACCCACATGCCAGTGTAGATTATTCAAAAAAGGAAAGAAACAGACGGAAGGTGATCTAATAGTTATCCATTTCATATTTATAGATAAGCATGTGCCACCTAAAATAACAACACGCAAGCATTTGTGTTTTTATTAGGGCTGTCAAACGATTACAAATTGTAATCGCATTTTTAAAAAAAAATCTGTGTAAATGTTATAGAAAACAAGGATTTTTAAGTGAAATGTTACAATTAAAATGGTGAACACATTTTATGCTAAATGTACTTATGTTAAAAATTGCTGGGACAAGAGAAAACTGTAAGGGAGTTTTATTCACTCACATACTAGGCAGTAATACTATCCAGCAGAGACCCTTGACTTCGTATATATATGTCAGATTGTAGGTTAAAATTTCTCCATCAGCAAACATTGTAGATCAGCGGTGCTTTAGGTGGGATAAGGCGTAGTTATTGTAACAGACTTTTCTGTGGTTGTATCATGACAATGGTTTGATGGACGTTTCTACACGAAGTGAGTGTGTTTTGACCCTTTGGGGCTTCCATAGTTCATGGAATAGCATGCTTGGCTAACGCGATGACTCTAGCTGTCCGCTATTCGGTACCGTAACAGAAGAAGTTAATAAAGTGTTCAGCTCCCGACAATTTGTGAATATACCGTGTATTTATTTCTTTATTAAGCGAGTGCATCACTACGACGCTCAGTTACATTATGTTAACAAACCACAAATGAAACAAGACCTGTGTGTTTATAAATCCACAACATGATAAAATTTTCTACACATTGAAAAAATGCACTACTGTTGGAAAGAATGCAAAATGCAAATAAAAAAAGATTATTACCATTGTGTTACATTAAGTTTTTTTATTTCTCTCTTTTTCTCCGATTTTCCCCCCAATTTTCTCCCCAATCTAGTCATATCCAATTACCCTGACTGTGTTACGCTTCACCTCTACCGATACAACCCTCCACTGCTGACTGAGGAGCTTTGTAACTGACACATGCCCCCTCTGACACGTGTGCAGTACCGACTGCATCTTATCACCTGCACGAGGCAAGTTCATATGCGGATCAGCCTTGTGCACGGAGAGCCACACCCTGATCTTTTAATGATTGATTACCATCATGTTACATTAAGTTTTTTTTTTAACATCACTTTTTTGTTAAACTGTCTCTTGCCATTCCTCCACTGTGCTACAGTACATTCTTCAGTCTTTAATGAGATATTTGGCACTTTATATTGCAGCATTTTTTTTAGTAGGACAAAGGTCTGGGCCACAGACAAGTAACAATCTGGATGGTCCTATTTTTCTTTGGCCTGGAGACCACAGTGTTTTTAATTGCTATAAACAATCAAAAATGTGAAAGGTTTATTCATTAGACCACAGTATATGGAGCCTCTCTTTATACCCAAAATGTAAAAAAAAGTTTTGTACGTTTTTTTGCCAGTTTGATTTTTTGGCATTTTTGGCAAATAAAATAAATAATAATAATAAAAATATTATGTGGTCTGACACCATGCTATCTCTCTGCATCTCTGTAGCTATGCTCTCAGTTGGAAAAGCATTAGCCTTTGCAAAGCATTGGAAATGAATTTAACCACATTTAACAGCATTAATCAAACAATGATTTATCATTGGGTTATCAATTAACCAATTAATCATTGACATTTCTAATATACAGTTGGCACACACAACAATGAAATATTACAAAGACAGATCTTAAAATAGATTTTAATTTCTATATCAGTTTCACAATGTATTATTGGGGCACATTTGGTACAGTGAGTGGCAAATGATGATATGGGGTTCTGGAGATATTGTTTTTTTTCTTACCCATAGTTCCAGTCTGTGAGTTAATGAATGCATGAGCGAGTTATGCTGCACAATCCTGACCATTAAAGCAGTCAGTAAAATTATTGAGAAATATTATTATTTAAAAAATCTGGTAGACTCTAGATACCATAGATTCTTATATGTTATACTTTAATACACAATAATATGGGCTCTTGTTTTTCTATAAAAGCTTGTCTAGCCCTCTGAGAGTGATGATGATTGAGAATCTGGGTGGAACTTGGGTTGAGAGAGCAGGGCAGGGCAGACTTCTGCTTCTGCTGTGGTTGTTTTATTGCCAGTCTTTTCTCCCTGCACAGTTTAAAGCATAATATTTTTAATGTATGAACGTGAGGCTTTTAAAGAAGGCGAGTTACAGGATGCATGTGCGGTTTTCACCACCCTTCCTCTACAGGCTAAAAGTGTAAAGTAAACTGAAGTTAACATGGTCAAATCATGTGAATAAACCATATGACATCACAACTAGTGTCATCAGTGAACCAGCGCTGTACCATGTAATCAGATGGTTAGGCAACAACATACATGCACTTTGTTTCATTTAAAATGTGGTCAACCAGTAACCAAGTCTAGTCTAGTTTCCTCTGCATCCGTATGAGTTGTGTAACATTGCTGCTGCCAAGTGAGGGGGTGAATGTGTTTCAAAACAAGCTGCAGTACGTATACAGTGTTGTGGAAAGAGTATTCATCTCTCACACTCAAACTTCTCTTTTTGCAAATTCGTCACATTTAAATGTTTCAGATCTTCCAACAAATTTTAATATAAAAGTGAGTAAACACAAAATGCTCAAAAATCTTTTAAATGAAAATTCATCTAAAAAGTAATTGCCCCATAATCCTAATAAGTGGTTGTGCCACCCTTGGCAGTAACAACTGCAATTAAACATTTGTGATAAGTTGCGTTAAGTCTTTTTCAGTCAGGATTTAGACTTGGACACTCCAAAAACCTTAATTTTCCTTCTTTTCTCATCTATTTAAAGGGGAACTTGCTTGTGGATCATCGTCCCACTGCATAACCCAACTACACCTGAGCGTTAGGCCATGAACGTACAGATGAATATTCTACTTCAGGTTTTTCTGATGGAGAGCAGATTCCATCAATTATGACAAGACCATCACCATGTTGGACTGTTGGTATGATGCCAGGTGTTGGCTTTACACCAAATGTACCAGAATCCATGTATTTCAAGAAGTTGCACCTTTGACTTGTTAAGTCTACTAGATCATCATCATAGACCATCTAGATGCCTCTCACTTGATATCTTCTACTTTTGCTAATGTATCACATTTAAATGTTTCAGATCTTTTTTTCTCTTTCAATCAATTTAAATATAAAATAAGGACATGAGTAAACACAAAAGTTTATTTGGCAAATGTGAGGGTCTCCTGAGAGGCTTCACCATTATTCCAGCCAATAACCAAGTCTAGTCTAGATTTCTCTGCAACCATATGAGTTGTGAAATGTTGCTGCCAAATGAGGGGGTGAATGTGTTTCAAAACAAGCTGCAGTACGTATACAGTGCTGTGTAAAAAATATTAAGTGCCTCTCACCTCATATCTTCTCTTTTTTTGCTAATTTGTTACATTAAAAGGTTTAAATGTTTCTCCATTTGTTGCTAATAGCTCGGATTGTGGTTTGCTGGAGTCTCAGAGTCTTAGCACTGGCTTTGTAACACTTTAGAATATGGCACCATGTGCTGATTTTGGTGACCTTCTAGTCTGCTTCACATTGGCAGACAGGATCTATATAAGTGAGATTTTAAGATAACAGGTCTGTCAGTTATTATCCCTGGATGTGGCTGGTGAAATTAAACATAAAAGTCAATTGAATTTAGTTAACTGGTTGATTTTATAGCCATATAACCATAGCCATATAACTTTTTCACATTGATTATCTGAAATGTGTAACATATGAAAAATAGGAAAATATTTATCCACAGCACTGTATTTGATTTGTATTTGATTCAGATGATACTGGCTTGCCAAAGTGCCAAGTTTTTGGAGCACAGAAACAAAACCATAGTGGCATCCGGTTCAGCCTGTGAGCCATTTTCATTAAGCATTGACGCCAAGCTTAAGCAGAGGCAGATGTTGATGTTTTCTTTGAGATTTAGAAATGCCAGAATCAAAAATAGAACCAGACATATGGTTGTGTCTGCATGGTTATGAAGCTGTTTTCTTAATATAAGATGAAATAAGCTAAAATAAATCATTCATACATATTTATTTATTAATATATACATTATGGCACAGGACCTCACCTTTGGGGTTACAACTCATGGTTGCCCATGATGCAAACTGGGCCAAAGAATATGTTACAAATAACTGGTATGGAGTACTAGGCACATACATCTTTAAAATCTGAATATGAAGATATTTAGAGATGCGGTAGGTATAATGTAAAAATGTTTAAAGTCTAACCGCAAAACAATTATAAAAGTACAATAAAGCTACAGTTTTTAAATAGATAGTATGCAGCCTTTGTTTAAGCACATTTGTTTTCTGGCCAAGAAAAATGTAAACCAAAGTAAATGGTGCTTTAAAAATGACAAACAACTAGACACAAATAATATTATTAAATGTGTATTTTTATGTTTTTTGAATGTAGTTCTTGCTGTACAATAAAATTTTGTAAAATATACACCTCCTTACAGTCATGCACTAGAAAGCCACCTTAAAGTTCCTATAAGAAGCGTCCAGGTAGTGCAGCGGTATATTCCGCTAGCACACCAGCGCTGAGATTCTGAACTCCTCGGTTCGAAACTCGGCTCTGCCACCGGTCAGCTGGGTGCTATCTAGTGGGCATAATTTGCAGTGCCTGCAGCAGACACTGATAGGCTACTGTTTCTGCTTTGGCGGGATGACATGACTATGTGGGTGGGGTTTTCAAACGCTGTGTAAGGACCCTGATTAGCAGATAGAGAGGCGTCATGGGTGATAACGGGTTCCACTAAGGGCTGCACGCGGGTCAGAGGAGGCGTGAGCAGCAATATACCCACCTTGACTCAGGGATCCCCCAGCAGTGGAAGACAAACTGACTACGCTAAATTGGGAGAAAATGCATAAATAAAATAGAAATAAATAAATAAATAAAGTTCCTATAGGAACACTAAAGGACAATCGATTCCAAAATTCCAACGCTGAGAAAACAAAAGACTTTGGTACTTTACAGGTCTGTTAAATTTTTCTCGATGGCTGAGTGTTAGCTCAAAATCATAAAAATCCCACAGAAACATCCAAAGAACTGCAGCTGTATAGCTTTAACTAATTTCCCCAATACAAAAGAGACCAAACAAAATATCATGTGACTGAATTAATATGGGTCCTGTATAACTAATATTTTTAATAAAGCAATTAGTTATTTCTTAATATTGCTGTCCCAAAACATTATTTGGTTTGGATAGTTAGAACGGCTTCTCTTTTTTTATGCTTGAATCCAGATTGGTCTGGTACAGACTGGGTTAGTGATGAATGACTGAATAGCTGCTATGTTCATGAAACTGCAGTAATTAGCACCTAAAGATCCGGTTGATGCGATTAGATATGTACACACAAAGAAAATACCTCACTTGAGCAATTTATGTCATGTTAATGTTTGGATGTGGTTTGAAGAGCTTAGTCAACATCCTGTTTCGCAGCGCTGCTACAGCAGAAGTGCTATGTCACTTCATTCTTTTTGTACACATACTTTATGTGTACACCTACCACACTACGTCTTTCTCTGAATACAGTCGGCTTTCTTCCTCCACATAAACCACCAACCATATTTGGATGTTGATGGACAGCTAAAGTGTCGTACACACAGTACGACTGATAAAGCTGTAATACAGATAGATCTAATAACATGGTTTGATTTAAAGCTCTCAGTATTTTGTATAAGCTTTTACATAGCCAAGGGCCAAGAAACCTATGACTCAGTGCAGTAGGCTTTAAGCATTGTGGTTCAAATACATGCAAACAGCAGCTGTGGTAGATTTGTGGTAGATTTGTTCACCAAACACCGGCGGTAGATTTGTTTACCATTCAGGTCAAGGTCAGATAAATTTTGGCCAAACAATGAGCATTCCTGTATAAGCAAAACACTGTTTTCTATTTGCTGATTTGTCTATTTTTCTGTTGTGGTCCAGTAAAATGCTGAGGTTGTTTTTTTAGCCCTTTGGTTCAGGAAACAGATCTAAGGACAGAGTAGTAAACACAGAATCATTAATTACATGGAATTATGTGCATTATTCTTAGGAATAAACCAGAATTAGGCAGCATTAGGTCAAACTTTTCCACCCCTTAAGCCTCAAATGGCCACTGTGTCATCATACATCATATACAGTATATTTAATTGTACACTCAGGGATTCCTAAACCTCTTAAATGTGAAGGTCCACTCATTCATCATTAATATGCATAAAGCATGGACAGCACAGTAGTTAACGCACAGTTTAATTCTCCCCTCTGGCCACTGCCTGTGACAGGGCGGATCACACCTTACCACTGAAGAGCCAGGTGTAGCTCCACACCTGCAGGAATTGAAAATGAAGCCAATTTGCTGCAGGAACAACCAAGCTAGAACAATGCTATGGCTACAAAGCCACAATCTAAAAGGGTGAAGGAAAAATAGGAGCAGTGAAGCAGTCAGTGGGCAAAAAACTGAAACAAAGTAACACATAAAAGACACAAAAACATCCACAGCCCACAATGGAGAAAGTGGATAGAAAGGGCATAGTGCAGAAAATTGATTGTCACAATATGACAAGCTGATTAGAGCACTGGGACGACCCAGTTCTCTTAAAAGAAAAGAAACAAAACCCAGAACAAACCAGGGATGGCAATACACAAACTGTAACCAAGCCCACCAACTGCTGAAGTCTATGTGGGGTCCAGTCCAGAAAAGAGCTGTCATGCCACACCTGGGCCAGCTCACTCGTCCAGAGGACCAGACCGAACCCAGAGTGGACCAAACTAATCATCCCGATTTCAAGAGAGAGGCAGGTGGCAATCTGTGGGAAGAAACTGTGATAAATAGAAACACGTCCACCTGGAGCAAATTACCGCTCAACGAGACGCATGTGACTGTCAGTTAAGAGGAACTGACCCATCAATCATCTGTGCCTCCATGCCCCATGCTGCATGTCTTTGAACTGTGGAGGATTCTGAAGCACCCGGAGGAAACCCACACAGACACTGTGTGCTGTAAGCGCTACCCACTGCGCCACCGTGCCATCCCTACTTATGTCTATATTTAGTGTATATGGATAAAATGTTGTACTTGGATTAAATATTACAGCATATAAAATATATGTTCTAGATATACCATAAAATGGAATATTGCTGCTCAGGTGGCACAGCGGTAAAACACTCTAGCACACCAGAGCTGACATTTCAAACTCATACTGCACACGTGTCGGAGGGTGCGTGTGACAGTCTCGCTCATCTCAATCAGAAGTGGGGATCGCCATCAGTAGAGAGGAAGCTTAATGCAATTGGGTAATTGGATATGACTATATTGGGAGGAAAATTGCAAAAAAAAAGCAAAAAAATGAAATATTAAAGATCTTATTTCATTATATTAAAAATATATCAATTAATACATTTTCATGTATCACAAATATAAGTAGTAATTAATGATGTGGTATCTTTGAGTTAATTAAAAGTAAAACAAGCTATAAATGATTTTTCAGCAGCGGTGCTGGAAACATAACAAGGATGTGATAAATGATAAGTTCAGTAGTCCAGGGATGATGCACAGTACTGGATTTAACACCTTGTGTATGGCTGTTATTCCTAAGTATAAGGAAGTGGTTTTTAACTCAAGTTAAATATATGCATAATTCAGTACAACAGAGAAGAATTATGTGTGTCTGTGTGGGAGAGCATATACAATATGTTCGTCTAGTTAATGATGTCTTTATGTAATGAGCAGCCAATGATACAGAAGCTGCCTAAAAATGCATTATTGTTAAACTGGTTAAATCTTTGTCGTTACTATTTATTGAATTTATATGTTTCCCCACCCACTATCCTGGGTCTATCTACTGATGGTAACCGGAGACAAATACAGAACCAAGAACGTCATAACCATGTTGCTGTGCAACACCCACTCTATTAGCTAAGTTTTGTTTGTTTGTTTATTAGGATTTTAACATCATGTTTTACACTTGGTTACATTAATGAGATGAATGGTAGTTACTCATTACACAAGGTTCATCAGTTCATACAAGGTTATACTGAACAGAGTCATGGTCAATTTAGCATCTCCAATTCACCTCACTTGCATGTCTTTGGACAGTGGGAGGAAACCGGAGATTCCCGGAGAAAACCCACACAGACACGCGGAGAACATGCAAACTCCACACAAAAAGAACTGGGACCGCCTCACCTGGGGATCGAACCCAGGACCTTCTTGATGTGAGGCGACAGTGCTACCCACCGAGCCACTGTTAAACCCCTATTAGCTAAGTCACCCTGCCAACCTTGTTAAACGGTCAGATTCAATATATGTTCCCCATTTTTTACCATACAGTATATTGCCAAAAGTATGTGGACAACACTGGGACTCGCTGGCTTTGCTATTTCAGATACAATAATATCCAATAGGTGCATAAAATCAAAACATACAGCCATGCAATCATTTGCAATGTAGCAGTGTTAAAGTATGCCACTTTTCCACCAAGACAGGTCATTTTAGTTCCGCCCTGATAAAGCTGTCTGTGTAAGTGCCAGGTCCAAGATTTTAAATATTTGTTGCATTTATTTATGTATTTACAATGTATTGTAACTTCTCAGTGATACTCAATGAAGTAACTACTCAGTGATCAGATAAACTTTAGTTATAATGATTTCTTAATGCTTTATTTTTTCACCATGTACAAACTAAGCATCTTTTGTGGAATTCCCCTTGTAAGAGTAAAAACATAGTCCTGGTAGCATCAATGTGGGATGTGGGAGGGTTGAAGTCAGTGACATAAAGGGAATGAGGGTAAGTGAGTCATTGTCAGGGCTATAAATGCTGGGTGCAGAACTTCCACCCTAGACAAAGAGCAAGAACAGCCTGAAGAAGCAGACTGAAGACAAGAGTGCTGAAACTCCTCTGCTGAACTTTACCACAGACTTCAACAGACCATCGTCAGAAAGCTTTATTTACTTTATATTTTACAGATTAGGAGCTGATTGAAAAGCTTTTAGCATGAGACTTAGTGTCTTGGCGTTTATGGTTCTTGGGACCTGCACTTTAGGTGCATGGTGCTCTCCAATTAAATCCTTAAACACAAGACATAAAGTCTTTGTGACCTTCCCGGGGGATGTGATCAAAAACATGACAAATACAGAGCTGGCTGAGGTAAGTAGTGATTGCATTATTTCTTAATTTATTTATACAGATAGATGTTGAACACTGCATAGTTTGCCCTAACAAAATCAATGTTAAAACAGGATTATCGGTGTTGGCATATTGGCATGCTGTTCTCTATATGTCCAATTAACATGTATGTTTTCTCTCTTTTCTGTTTGGATTCAGAACTACCTTAAGCGCTTCGGTTACATGGAGATTCAGGACAAGAGTGGACGTCAGGCATCTATGTCAAGTTCCAAAACTCTGAAAAGACTGCAGAGCCAGCTGGGTCTGGAGGAGACTGGTATGCTGGATGAAGCCACCATCAGTGCCATGAAGCAGCCGCGCTGTGGTGTGCCAGACGTCCGTAACTACCAGACCTTTGCAGGAGACCTGAAGTGGGATCACCATGACATCACATACAGGTATATTGTTTTTATTTTCATGAGAGATTCTAGTTATGGTACTTCAGTACCTAAACACAGGAACTTTACAACAATACAAATAGGAAATTTAGATATATAGAATATGCCATATATACAACAACTATATGTGAAATGAGTTTCAGCACTGGTTTGTTCAATATTGGCTTTGTTGGATTGACAAATTTCGTGTTCACCAGACTCTGTTGGGTCACAGCTGCAGTCGGTTTTGTGTTTACTGGAATGGTCATTTTACTATCTACATTTACATTTTTTTTATTATTTACATTAAATTGGATCTGTAATAAACTTAATGTATAGAAAATGCAAGGATTTTCTTCAAAACATCCATCTTCACACTTTATCAAGATGCTGAAGATCAGCTAATATGCATTTACAAATTATTACTGATTAACCTGATTCTATTGAAGGTGTAAATATAGACATACTAAACACAACTGTACTCTTGAGATCAATAAATATGACATTAAAAAAAGCATAATTTACTTTTCTAAACAGCTATCATGAGTATACCACACTGACCGCAAAAAAAATGCATTTTTAATGGACCTGTCTCTACAGGGTGGGCGTGCCAATATGAAATGTCAAAGTGGTATAGAATAGATTTACCTGAAATGGGTTTACAATAAATAAATCCTACAATGTCAATCATTCTTTTAGTAGCCCAGTACTATTTTACACTCATACACATTATATTTTTCTCTGTAGGATCTTGAACTACTCACCAGACATGGAAGCCTCCCTCATCGATGACGCCTTTGCCAGAGCCTTCAAGGTGTGGAGTGACGTCACGCCTCTTACCTTCACCCGTCTCTACGATGGCACCGCTGACATCATGATCTCATTTGGCAAAAAAGGTGAATTAGGATTATTGTAAAATTCAAAGTTCTACCACCATTCAAAGAATCCATTTCTAGTGAGAGCATATTACACATTCAAGCATTATATGTGTACCATACAACAATCAGGATCAAAGATTTGAAAAAATTTAAACAAACAAGCTGCTAGCTTAGTTACAGGAATTGAATTTTTTTTTCCATTTTTTTTTTCATCAACTGCTGGTCTGGGTGGCCAGTGGCACCACTGAGATTCAAACCCAGATCTCAGTGGGGGTGGTAATGTGGTAATAGACTACTGCACCACCTGAGCAGCAAGGTGTTATATTAAAGCATGCAAGTTTTCCTGTTTGGATTAAAATCAGTGTTCCTAATCTGTACAGACAATCTGTAGCCGTGCTCTCAGTTGGAAATTTATTTTAAAATTATAATGTAAATATTTATTTTTTTCATTTGTACCTGTTTAAGAAAAAAATGGCATTAGAAATGAAATGTATGGTTAAATAGGGTGTGTTTGTTGCAGATCATGGAGATCCCTACCCATTTGATGGGAAAGATGGCCTGCTGGCTCATGCCTATCCTCCAGGTGAGGGGATGCAGGGGGATGCCCACTTTGACGATGATGAACACTGGACCCTTGGTGCTGGACCAGGTAAGAAAATATTAATGACAAAAAAACCAACATCGATATATTTGCAATCAGTGTTTGTGTTATAGTAGTTATGCTGGAGCTCCAGGGGCTAGTAGGTGGATTGGCTTTTCTATATTGTTTGTAGGCTTAAATGCGTGTGTCAGTGTGTGATGCCCTGAAATAGAGTGGCACACTGTACTTTTCCTATAATATTGGGACAGGCTTCAGACCAAGCACAGTCACGATCAGGATACTGTACTAAGATTAATACATTCGTTTATCAAAAATAGTGCAATGGCTCCCTCTAGTGTTTTGTTTATACAAATCCCAATTGCAGAAAAGTTGGGACGTTTAAAACAAGAATCTGTGATTTATTAGGTCTTTCACCATCTACTGTACACAATACTGTGAACAGTTTCTGGGAATTTTTAAATCTTAGTTCCATGTAGGGCAACGAGATCACTGAATAACGTACTTGATCTCCAAACTGGCAGTTTACTCCCACCTTACAAATAATTGCATTTAATTTAATGGTTTGATCTTAATTACTCCAAAATCTAAGTAAGTGATTGGCACCCTCTTCAGTGTATTGCTGCTTTGAACCCATGCTGTCTTGAATTATGGGTCCTCAATAGACTCTCTATGACTCTAATCAAGATAATGTGGTTGCTGAAAATGAATGAATGAATAAATATTTAAGTTGATAGTTTGTTCCCTGGTTTCAAGTAAACATGTCATCTCATTTTCTCTCAGTGGTCAAGACCCGTTATGGCAATGCAGATGGAGCCATGTGTCAATTTCCCTTCAGGTTTGAAGGGAAGTCGTATTCCACCTGCACCACTGAGGGACGTTCTGATGGCCTTCCATGGTGTTCCACCACTGCCAATTTTGACAAAGACAAGAAATATGGGTTCTGTCCAAGCGAGCGTAAGTCCTTTATCCTTCACCATCATGATAAACATTCTTTTATTTAAGTGTTCATGAAGTGGCAAGTAACTGAGCTTGTGTTTTTCTCTCCACAGTTCTGTACACATATGGAGGAAATGGTGACGATGCAGAATGTGTCTTCCCGTTCAAGTTTCAAGGAGAAACATACAACAGCTGCACCACTGAAGGACGTGATGATGGGTACCGCTGGTGTGCTACCACATCCGACTTTGACAAAGACAAAAAGTTTGGGTTCTGTCCTAACCGAGGTGAGTCAATAATGCTCCACTTCTTTTTATCACATAAGAGAACCTAGACATGATTCACTGTAGAGCTTAAATGACATTTATACATAGATGTATATCCTGCACCTTGATAAATGCATGATGTTAATATATACATGTATTCCTTATGTTTATAGATACTGCTGTGATTGGTGGAAATGCTGAGGGTGAGCCATGTCAGTTTCCTTTCACCTTCCTGGGAAAGACCTACACTTCTTGCACGAGCGAAGGCCGTGGCGATGGAAAACTGTGGTGTGCGACAACCAGCAGCTATGAAAAGGACAAAAAATGGGGATTTTGCCCAGATAAAGGTACTTTATTGATTGAACTTCATGATTTTATAAGCAAAGACATGTCCTGTTCTAATGAGAAACACTAGGCACAAGGTAGAAATACCCTGGACAGGGCATCAATTTATTGCAGAGCATCAGCCATCAACTCTTTCTGAGCAGTGGTGGGCTGGCATAATAGACAGATGCGCCACCCAAGAGCCAGGATGAATTATTTTAGGATAAATATATTGTAGAGCACTTAGTTTTTCTAAGGATTCTATTTTTTTTATTAATTGAATGGTTTATTAAATAGACCCCCCCCCTATTCACTGACTGTTTTACTACCACTTTTTACTATAATTTTTACTACTGTTACAGTGGGTTCGATTCAACCAACTGAGCCTCTGTGCTGCTCAATTTATTTTTAATTATTCTATAATCTAATTTTATATATGAATGCCAAGGTTCAACTGAATATTGCTGGCCAAAAATCTATATTTTATATACTGAACACAAGTTACTTACATTCATTTGCATGCTTAAATTGGTGTAAATTGCTTAAGGAAACTACCTTCACCATTCATTGTTTTTCATTTTTCTTCATATTTTATTATGATTTATCTATGTATATAAAATCACATTCAAATTCTGTGTTTAACATTCATTTTTTTGCTTTTCAAAGTATTTTAAACCAATAAATGTGTAATCTGCACTACATGGAATCAGTAAAACAGCATCATAGTATGTATCAGTAAAGTTACCACATGTATGCAATGCAATCTCTGGCTCTGTCTGACTCCATGTTTTTACTTGTTACAGGATACAGTCTGTTTCTGGTGGCAGCTCATGAGTTCGGACATGCTCTTGGTCTGGATCATTCCAACATTCAGGATGCCTTGATGTTCCCCATGTACAAATACGTAGCAGACTTCTCTCTGCATCAGGATGACATCGAGGGCATCCAGTATCTCTATGGTATGTAAACAGCCAGATGGAAGTATTACATATTAATGAAAATTGATTTTATGTTTGCTTATTCAGTAATAATATTAGCATATTATATATACAAAATAATATTAACATCATTACTATAATATGTATTTACAGGACCCAAAACAGGCCCAGACCCCACTCCCCCTAAGCCAAAAACCACTACATCATCTCCAGTTTCCAGTCCCACACCTAGTGAAGAAACTCCAGAGCCCACAACACCCACAACTTCAACCACAACTACACCTGTTGATCCCTCAGTAGATGCTTGCAAGGAGGAAAAATTTGACACGATCACTGAAATCCAGGGAGAGCTCCATTTTTTCAAAGATGGGTAAGAAAAAGTAGCCTACATGTTCTGCTCCAAGGGCTCCAAGTTTTTTTAACTAGTTGTTCTTAGTAAATCCAACAAGTATACCTAGACTGTCCACACTGTAATCATTTTATAGTAATTTTTCAGTAAGCAACGGAAAACGTTGCAATATTATAATAATAACCAGTTTGTCAATAGCTTGAGTAAACTTAAGGGTCACACAATTAAATTCTAAATGATTTCTAAGAATGTTTTCTTCATTTCTGTTTAGGTACTACTGGAAGGTATCCAGTGGTAAAGCAGGACGCACAGGCCCTTTTCTGATCTCCGAGAGATGGCCTGGCCTGCCAGCTAAGTTCAACACAGCTTTTGAGGACCCTCTCACAAACGCAGTGTACTTCTTCTCAGGTATGATTACATTTACATAATTTAGATTCACAAATTAATCCTCTACATTGATTTTTAGCTAATGCTCTTTATGTTTCTCTGCCTCAGACACCAAATTTTGGATTTTCACTGGAAAGCACGTACTGGGACCACGCAGCACTGAGAAACTCGGCTTGCCAGCCAATTTGAAGGTTGAGGGAGCGGTGCAGAGAGGAAAAGCCAAGGTGCTCCTGTTCAGTGGCGAGAACTACTGGAGGTGAGCACAGCTCCATCTGAGGGCTTTGTTATCAGGGTGTTATTTAAATCAATAACTACACATAAGTTTTGTTAGGCGGCCAGATACATTTAAAATTGCATTGAAATTTTAGTACTTTAAAGGTTTATTCTGTGAAATTCCACCAACAGAGCCACCATGCTGCCTAGTTTTTTTTTTATCATTCTATACTATAATCTAATATTATATATACGAATGCCAACTTTTAGCTGAATATTGCTGGGCAAAAGTCTATATTTTGTAAGCAGGAAATAATTACTTTAGTAATTTACCTGCTTAAATCATTGTAAATAGCTCAACAGAATGAGGAAATTACTGTACACTGTTTACTGTTGAGTCTGTTGTAAGCCAGGCCAAACATCACAAATGCTCTTTTAACTGAATGGGCACAATCCAAAATCTTATGGGAAGCCATACAAGGAAAAATATAGCTGCAAAGGTAGGCAGGGAGCAACTTCTAATCGAGGCAGTTTTGGAGCGGGATGGCCATATAGTGAAGATGAAATACCATATAGATATAGTATTCTATTAGTAAAATGTATTTAATGTAATTTATAATAGGTGAGTCTAATTTCTTCCACCTTTGGTTCTTAACCATTTTCCAGACTGGACCTGAAGACTCAGCAGATAGATAAAGGATACCCTCGCTACACTGATGTGTACTTCGGTGGGGTCCCAGCTGACGCCCATGATGTGTTCCTCTACAAGGGTAGGTCTCATTTTTGCCAATCAAGTCCAAATGTTCATATGCTTATTTTTTTTAATAGTAAAATTAAGCACAACACTTTAAAACAAACAGAATAACACGGTGCCTCTTTTCACACTTATTCCTTTTCTTTTATTTCAGGACACTACTACTTTTGCCGAGAAAGGTACTACTGGAGAATGAACAGCAAACGACAGGTTAACAGAGTTGGATATGTGCATGAACTTCTGAAGTGTCCCAACTACTGAATTCTATATTCTTTATAAATTATAATGAGAAAAGCACATATGGTTGTGCTGTAAATCCCACATATGTGTTTAAAAAAGAAAGCACAGTATCATTTTAAGTACAGAAACTAAGTATTATTACAGTATTATGGACAGACATATGTATTTATGTTTATGTATTAACAGGTCTTTGCCTGGAGCAAATGACAAACTTACTAATTTTAATGTTATTGGTTAATATATACTGTACAATATCTATTCTTTTATTTGTAATTTTTTGCTCTATAGACAGAATAGAGCAAGTGAATGTTGCCAAATTGATTAATTTATTTATAAAATCAGTAGTATTTTGTACTAAGAACAAATAAATTTTTATTTAAAGCTGAATTGCTCTGGTCCTTTATTTATGATTTACACTTGAGTAAAGATTGCATTTTATAGTTAAACTAGAAATGTTTACCATATAATGTATAACATAAGGCAAAAGACGGGAGTTGGAAAGAACAGATGTTTAAACAGTCAAAACAATTTAAAATGCAAAGGGTGGCATGAAAGCAATTTCTAAATATCTAATCAGTAAATGTAGCAAGTAACAACCACTAGCTGGTAGAATGGGTCCCACACAATAGTCTGAGTCCTGGGCTTAATCTTTACATGTGTTCACAATTTGCAAAACACTATTGACATGTATTCTTCATGTCTGTGTGGCTTTTCTGTAAATAATCCAAAAACATGCAGGTGGACTGGCTGCTTTAAATTGTGTCTAGGTATAAGTGTGTGTTCCAGGCAGTGGATCTGCTGTTCAGGTTCATTCCTGCACTTGATATTTACTATTAAAATTTATTTTAATGTCATGTTTTACACTCTGGTTACATTCATGAAAGGACAGGTAGTTACAGGTTTTACATAATTTATAAGTTTAATTTCAAACAACATGCCACCCCTTGCATTTGATACAATTAAATACAGAAACATTTTAGTTGTAATAATGCAGAAAATCAGTTAAATCTAACAAACTAAACTTAAGGGTGTACAAACTTGCACATTTGTAGTTTACACAAAAGTAAAAATATGCTACTCAAATCCCCACACTAAAGTCTAATTCCTAAACTTATTAACCCAAATAAAACACAAAGTGATACAACAATTGCGCTATGCATCCTATTTGAAAAAAAAAATTCCACAGCAAACACAGACATCCAGATCAAAGATCCAGATACACATGATCAAATGTCATCACTACTGAGAACAAAATATTCTCTGACAACTAGGAAGATAACTGAAGATATCAAAATTCCAAGAGAAACTGTGTTACATGTATCAAAATTACTTCAGTCATATGCAGAACCATTAATGGACCACTATACTATTAACTTTATCCAAATATTAGTTTGGAGCTCCGGTTTCCGGAGACACTGAATTGCCCTATAGGTAAATGGGTGTGTGACTATGTGTGTGTGTCTGCCCTGTGATGGACTTGTGCCCCATCCAGGGTGTTACTGTGTGCCTTGCGCCCATTGAAAAGTTGGGATAGGCTCCAGCCCCCCCCTAATTGGATAAGCGGTCAAGAAAGTGAGTGAGTGAGAGTGTTTCAATAGCTAACATAGCATAAAATAAAAGACACAATAAAATAAAACCCTCTATCTATAGTACTTTCTTAACCGCTTATCCAATTAGGGGGGTGCTGGAGCCTATCAAGCAATTCAGTGTCTCCGGAAACCGGAGCTCCCAGAGGAAACCCACGCAGACATGGGGAGAACACGCAAACTCCGTACAGAAAGAACCCGGACCGCCCCGCCTGGGAATCGAACCCAGGACCTTCTTGCTGTGAGGCGACAGTGCTACTATTGAAACCAGATTCCTTAAATGACTTGTAATTCATCTGGCTTTGTTTTTTTCCCCATTTCTATTTTTTATTGATGTTGAGCAAATACTGATTATTGTTGTATTAATGTTAAAGCATATTTTTGGTAATATGTTCATCAATCAAATGGTATAAAAACTACAGTAGAACTCATGGATATGTTTAATAGTGAAAGTAAGAGCATTTCCACACGCACAATGCGAAGGGAACTCAAGGGATTGGGACTAAACAGCTGTGTAGCCTTAAGAAAACCACTTGTCAGTGAGGCTAACCGGCACAAATGGCAGCAATGGAAGCAGGTCATGTGGTCTGATGAGTCCAGATTTACCCTGTTCCAGAGTGATGGGCGCATCAGGGTAAGAAGAGAGGCGGCTGAATTGATGCACACATCATGGCTAGTGCCTACCGTACAAGCCTGTGGGGGCATTGCTATGATCTGGGGTTGCTGCAGTCGGTCAGGTCTAGGTTCAGCAACATTATGTGCCCAAAGAATGAGGTCAGCTGACTACCTGAATATACTGAATGATCAGGTTATTCCATCAATGGATTTTTTCTTCCCTGATGGACAATGCCAGGACTAATCAGGCTCAAATTATGAAAGAGTGGTTCAGGGAGCATGAGACATCATTTTCACACATGGATTGGCCACCACAGAGTCCAGACCTGAACCCCATTGAGAATCTTTGGGATGTGCTAGAGAAGACTTTGTGCAGTGGTCCAAATCTCCCATCATCAATACAAGATCTTGGGGAAAAATTAATGCAACTCTGGACAGAAATAAATGTTGTGACATTCCAGAAGCTTGTGGAAACGATGTCACAGAGAATGCGTGCCGTAATCAAAGCTAAAGGCGGTCCAACCAAATATTAGAGTGTGTGACCTCTTTTTTGGCCAGGCAGTGTATATTAACCCTTGTATTGTGTTAGAAAGCTGCCCACATCTTTAGTGTTAGTGGGTCAAATTTGACCCGATTTAAATCAGCCTGAAAATACTCAACAACAATAGTTATCATCCAGTTTTGTTTCTCACCTCATAGCTAACTTAGTTTGTATTTAAATCCATGTAAACACTGTTTTCAATTTTATTTTTTTGGCTCCATAAACTTTTCATCTCACAATATACCACTCATTTTCAATAAAAAAAATAGTGAATTTCCTATAGTGAAGAAACAATGTAAGGATATTATCTGAGTCTAATAGACTAATATCAGAGCACACTGAGCAAAAATTGCTTTTTTTTCTTTTTATCTAAACATTATTATCTATAGTGACATCAGTGCTGCTACGGGTCAATTTTGACCCGTATAGATTTTTTCACTTTTTCATAAAACCAACTTTATTTTACTCAGAACAGCAGGTGTAAATTGAAAATTAAACTACAAATTGAACATTGAAAAACAATATTGTGTGTGAGTGTGTTGTTTACATGCTTGAATCACAGTATGTGATTGTTTTAGTGTGCTCCTTGCAGATGTGTTTCTTACATGTGTGGCAAGTGGTGCTAGTTTTTCTGTCCTTGTTGAAGGGGCAGGACTGGCACCTCTTTCTCTTGTTCCCCCTGGCATCGCTTGTCTGGTTCCTTGTGCAGGATGCTGGTGTGGGTGTAGCCTGAAGCTCTCTCACCAAATTGACAGAGGCTTGGGTTCGGGGCAGCCGCTGGCGCCTTTCAATGTGGGGATATACCAGAGTCCTCCCCAACTCCTCGAGAAAAAGCCTCCTTTTGAAGGTTTTTCTGATGTTCCATCCAGGATTTATTTCCGTCCACACCACAAATGCGTTGTATGCAGAAACATACGATATATTATAAAAGACTGCCATTGGCCACCTTTTTGTCTTTTGCTTGCATGTGTATGTGCCAGTGACCTAATCCAGGATCATATCTGGCTTTCTGTCCTCCCTACTGCTCACAGCAGCATCCTTGTGGAGAGTGGACATCACAATGACATTTCTGGGGGTTTTTTGGACAGTTTGACACAATTGTGGTTCTCTCTAAGAATGCAAACTTCGAGGAGAGAGGTGCCCTGTCCTTTGTTCCAAGAAGTGCAAGAGGAAGCTCAGGTTTGTTTTTCCTGACCATTCCCACCATGGTCAGCTTCTTCTTCAGCAGTTCTTGGTCATAGAAAGTGAAGAAATTATCGCATGTTATATTGTGCCCCTGAAGACCATTTGTCATGTCTAGGACCACTTGCTTGTGTGTCTGTGTGTGTGTGTGTGTATGTATGTGTGTGGTGGGGCAAATTGAGCCATATTTGATCCACAGAGCAACCCACACCTTTTATGTGATAGACGCAACAGCCAGTATTCTATGCCGGGTCATATTTGACCCATAACACCACAAATGTCACTTTTTTTATTAGAGACATTCAGAATGGACTAAAATTATGACAATTTATTTTGTTGTGTTAAAATAGCTGTTTCTGAGGATATCATGAAATCTTGTTCCAATACAAAAAAGCAAAGAGTACTTTTTACATACCTGAACTTAAAAACGGGTCAAATTTGACCCAAACACAACATAAGGGTTAAGTGTACTGTTATGTTTTCTGCATATTGTTTCTTTTAAAACAAAAAAATATTATAATAAAAAATAATAATATGGGATTTTTTGTGTTAACTTCTTTTCAGAACTTCTGTTCTGCTCAATGCTACAATTAATCTTAAAGAAATATAAATTATAAAAGGACTCATTTTGTTTCATTATATTGTATGTATTGTTAGCTATCAGCAAAGTTTGTAGCTACAATTTCTAAATGTATTAAGTCTGCTAATGGGCTGAAATCAAACGCATCATTTCTCGATGAGTCGAACCAACATTTAATTCATAGTTATAAGGAGTTAATTTGAAATAAAATGAAGTTGAAGCATGTACGCTGAGCACACTCTTGTGTGTGATAAACAGAATCCGGTCTGGATACTGGAACAGGAAGCGAGGAGAGACTGATGGCGCCCGACTAGAAAGCACTAGCACGGATCTCTTACTAATCTCTGTTTATTTCAGCCCACCGAGAACAAGGATCACACATCAGAAAGGCGATCCTGGTAGGCGACATGTTTCTGCTTTGTTTGGTCGCTTCGGTGTTGTTTTTTATTCAGGGGCGAGATCGGGACGGTCTTGGCTTGTAGGCCCTCGAGGTCCCTGAGCAGGTTTGCTTAGTGCCTGAGTGGAAAATAAAGCAGCGGAGCCGACATGGCGCAGCTACAGGCACAACACAGGACAGCTTACAGTGTTAAAATGAGCGTTCCTGTGGTCGTGCGAGGCTGTGACTGCACTAATTCTGTTTATGGTTTCGTGTAAACAAGTCATTTCCATCAAATTACTCAGAGGAGAGGCACACAATAAAGAAATACATGTGTTTGTGTGTGTTGACGTTAAAGCAAATATGGCTGTTTTGTCCTTTGTGTTGTGCTAGGCGAAATGTCTCTCCCACAAGCTAACGTTAGCGCTCATGTGAGATCATCTAAAACACCAAATACATCCCAAATACCATAATTTAAAACACCGAACTACATTTATATAGTGTAATATCAGTTCGGCATTTGATTTAGTTAACTAATAATGGCTACAAAAGTTCCCGGGTGTGTGTAACAATGTTAGTATAAATGAGCTGCTAACAGTACAGAGCTGTGTTCAAAATACATACTTGTGTACTACATAATTCCCCAGTATATACTTTATATTACACACTATTCCATGATTCAGTGGAACAGTATGCATTATTATAAAAAGTATTCATTTGCTCTACCACACAGTTCACTACAGCAAAATGTATAAATGTATAAATCAAAGACCGACCTGGAGTTGTACTGTGGATACTGTATTAACCCCTTGCACATAATTTTATTCAAGTATTTATTTGCTGTACTATACACTGCACAATAGTAAAATGTATACATTTATAAATAAAACACAGACCTGAAATTGTACTTGGATAGTGTAAAAAAATTTAAATGTTAATATATTGAAATATATAAAATAAAATATATTTCTTCCACCCAAATTACATTAAAATAGCATTTTTAACAATGAGGAAACTGAAAGCAAAACTGTTAAAACCATGCACCAAGGGGGTTCTTTAAAATTCTATTTAAAATGTTTATAGTAAGTATAAATAAGTAAGTAAATTACTTTGGAACTATTTTATTTTCTTTAAAAAAAAATTTTGTAATGCATTTTCTCCCCCTTTAGCACGTCCAGTTGCCCAATTGCATCACGCTTCCTCTCCGCCTATGCCGATCCCTGCTCTGACCGAGGAGATCGAAGCTAACCCTCCGACACGTGGGCAGCAAGCTGTATGCATCTTATCACCCACACATTGACGAGTGTTGAGCCACCTAGCGTTGTGTACAGAGAGACACACCCTAAGAGCACTCTTTCCTCATCTCTGTGTAGGCGCCTCTAATCAGCCAGTAGAGGTCGTAATTGCACCAGTCTGACAGAGAGAGACCCATATCCACCCATCTGAACAACAGGCCAATCGTTGTTCATGTGGCCTCTCAGCCTCAGCCGGCAAGGCAGAGCTGAGATTCGATACGATGTATTCGAGATCCCAGCTCTGGTTGCAGCATGTGTTTTTACCGCTGCTCCACCTGAGCGGAGGTTGAACTTTTTTATTTTAGAAATCTTTGTTACCAGAGGTCTCCTTCCACCCAGCAGTAATTGCAGTGGATTTCTCATACCTGTCTACAGCGATAAGCTAAAACATTTTTACCACTCACCAAATATGCTGCCAAAACATTGCAGGACATTATTACATCTTTCAAAGTTACTAGGTAAATATGTCTGTGCATACTGGTGCCAGCTCTTCCATGGGTAAACGATGCACTTGTGTCCGGCCATCCACAGCACCTTGGAGAAAACAGGATGTCAGACTAAATTTGGATTTATTGCTGTGATGTCCAGTTCCAATGCCTGTGTGAACACTGTGCTTTTAACATTGGCATCATTGAGTCTTGGCTGCCCAACAACCTTTCAGTAGTTTTTAGATATCCATTCCAGTCAGTTCCATTGGCTATTACAATCTGGCCTTTATCAAAGTCATGCAGGTCTTTATTGATATGTGCATAAAAGCTTTGCACATGTTTGGGCACTTTATCCCATTCTTCAAGGCTGTTGCTTTAAAGTTCTGTCAGTTTGTATGGTGTAGGACTATGAACTTTAGGTTTAAATCTGGACTTTAGCTGGGTCACTAGAGGTCATTCAAAGACTTGCCACAAATTATCTCTAGTTGTTTTGGCATTTGAAAGATAAACAGTCACTCTGTAGAAGGTTTTATTTAAAATGCTCCTTAATTGGGCTGCATTCATCTATTCCTGTCAACTATTTCTAACTAGTCTTCCTGTCCCATAAAGATTTCAATTTAATTATCTGATGATTTTTGTGATTTTGCTTTCTTACAAAAGTGTAATGTATGTAATTATTGAATTGTGTATTTTCACTTTGAAGTGGTGTACCTAATAAATGGCCATTAATTGTATATCCACATGCCTATATAAAATATATTTTTCTGTTGAATCTACACTTCTACAGAGTACAGTTTCTTACTGAGCTGAGCTGAGATGGATTCTGGAGAAATGGAGGTGGAGAGCAGCAGTGATGTGGGACAATCAGGGATGGAGGAGCCATCTGAGAGCGGCATGGCCATGGAGTCTTCAGAAGCCATGTCTGCAGACAGCAGTGATGCGGCCACTCTGCCAGGCCTTGCACCAGAGTCTGACTGCCATGTTGGACAGAGCTCTGAGGGCTTTGTGGTAAGAATTTTGCAAGCCCAATCACAAAAAAATGAAAGGACAAACACTATAAGCACTTAAACTACTCTACACTTTACATACACAATTACTAGACAGCAAAACCTAATGTGATAAAGTATTAATTTGATAACATGGTTTGCTATAATGGTAACTGTAGTCAATTCTTATTCATCTTATATATGTATATCTTTTTATATCTAGTCCTGTCCTCTTTAAAACATTTTTGTATACTACATTGAAACACTTTCATCTAGTAGTATGCAGTTTGGAACACAGCCTTTTCCAGTAACTGCTGTCTCTCTGCCTTTTTGGCTTAGTAATTGCAAACTGAGTTTGTATTAGCATCTTTTACCTATTTTTAGCCAAAATCCCTTCTATGTCCAGAACAATGCCTGGACATGCAAAATGAATTGTTTAGTAACCTTCGGCAGGTAACCAACTAATATACAAGCTTTTTAAAATTAGTTCAGTGACACATCCCAGTTAATAACACATGTTTCTCATGACCATGGACCTGTTATTTTTGTAGGTCTTCATTCCGGAAACAAGCTCCAGTACAGACGTGCGCCGTGTCCATCTGCCAGACTCCTCTTCTGTTGCCCAGTCCACTAGCGTATCCAGCGTGTCTACGGTCACCCAGTCAGTGCTGGTGTCGGAGTCAGCGCACTCCAGCGCTGTATCTGAGGGAGGAATGATGGTGTCTGACTCGACAGCCTCCACCTCTTCAGACCTGGGCTCAGCCATCGACAAGATAATCGAGTCCACCATTGGGCCTGATATAATGAATGGTACAGAACTTATCTTTTAAATTTTTAGGCTGTCTGAAATTGAAAAATAGTAATAATACTAAAATGGTTCAGATTGCACAACCATTGTTGTCTTCTACTGTTTAAATGACTCATCTACAATAGGACAGAGGAAAGAACTTTGATTTATTATTTGGCTACATTTTAAAGTTTGCTCTCAGTAGAAAGAAGGACAATTCCACTTTCAGGAATGTAGTTAATGAAAAGTAGTTATGAAAATATAATGGAAGGGAGGGGGACCCCCCCCTCCTTTTTCTTAATTATTTATAAAAACAAAAATATAAAGGGCAGTAAAGGAAGTCGGAAGGAGGTGGATGTGAGGATAGAAGGAGGAAAGAAGGTAATAATAAGAAAATATATAGGCAGTCAGTTACGAGTTGGGAGTTTTAGCCATGTCCTTTCTTCCAAACCTAAGTAATTCCATGACTATTTTACACAACAGTCTTTAACTGTAGTGAATAAAGAGTGATAATGAGGCTGTAAGGGAGGGGAGAGAAAATTTTTTCAATGATTTAATATTCACTCGTTCTTCAGGTTGTATTGCAGTTACAAGTGCTGAAGATAACAATGCAGAGGCGACACAGTATCTGATTCTGCAAGGGCCAGATGATGGTAAGCATGTCAGCATTGGATTTTTATATACATCTTGTCTCAACATAAACAGCGTTATATGCTAGAGGATCCTTCTTTTTGACCGAATACAATGCACGTAATTAAGGGTTAAGGGTCTTTTCAGGGCCCAACAGCAGCAACTTGCTGGTGATGGGGTTTGAACCAGCAACCTTCTGAGCAGTAGTCCAGCACCCTAACCATGGAGCTTCCACTTGCCCATGAACACAAATGTTAAATGAAAAAGTAAATATTAGCCAAACAGTCACATCACCCGTCATAATTGTGTGATCCAAGTGTTGAAATATTTAACAAAGGTAGTATCTTAAATGTATGTATGTAAATGTAAATGTATCTTAACCTTAGGCTGCATTTTCATGGATATTTTGGCATCCATGTAAAACACAATACATGATTCAGCTTGTAGCATTTATGTTTAAAATCCATAGTAATTAAAGTTTTTGTTGATAAATCCAACAAGAAGCCAATTTTTACTCTTAGGTTTATTGATAGAAGAATAATGTCAGCAGCATTTTCAGTCATCCACTAATCCTGAATAAAATACTGATAGCTTGGACATACAGTGAGGAAAATAAGTATTTGATCCCCCGCTGATTTTGTAAGTTTACCCCCTTACAAAGACTTGAACAGTCTATAATTTTTATGGAAGGTTTATTTTAACAGAGAGAGACAGAATATCAACAAAAAATCCAGAAAAAAACATTAAATAAAAGTTATAAATTAATTTGTATTTAATTAAGGGAAATAAGTATTTGATCCCCTACCAACCAGCAAGAATTCTGACCCCCACAGACCGGTTATGTGCTAATGAGGCACACAAATTAGTCCTGTCCCTGTATAAAAGACTCCTGTCACAGAATCAGTTTCTTCCGTTCAAATCTCTCGACCACCATGGGCAAGACCAAAGAGCTATCAAAGGACATCAGGGACAAGATCGTAGACCTGCACAAGGCTGAAATGGGCTACAAGACCATCAGCAAGAAGCTTGGTGAGAAAGAGACCACTGTTGGCGCGATAATTCGAAAATGGAAGAAATACAAGATCACAGTCAATCACCCTCACTCTGGAGCTACATGCAAGATCTCACCTTGTGGGGTAAGAATGATTCTGAGAAAGGTGAGGTCAGTCCAGAATTACACGGGAGGAGCTTGTCAATGATCTCAAGGGAGCTGGGAGCAGAGAAATGCTGGATATGACCCCAAGAACACCATCCCCACTGGGCATTTCTCTGCCTCCAAACACGGCGAGTGGAGTTGATGCCAAAGAGCTCAATTTTGGTCTCATCTGACCATATCACATTCTCCCAAGCTTTCTCGGAATCATTCAGGTGTTCATTGGCAAACTGCAGACGGGCCTGTACATGAGCCTTCTTGAGCAGAGGGACTTTGCGGGCACTGCAGGATCTCAATCCATTACGGCGAAGTGTGTTACTAATGTTTTTCTTGGTGACTGTGCTCCCAGCTCCCTTAAGATCATTGACGAGCTCCTCCCGTGTAATTCTGGACTGACCTCACCTTTCTCAGAATCATTCTTACCCCACAAGGTGAGATCTTGCATGGAGCTCCAGAGTGAGGGTGATTGACTATGATTCTTCCATTTTCGAATTATCGCACCAACAGTGATCTCTTTCTCACCAAGCTTCTTGCTGATGGTCTTGTAGCCCATTCCAGCCTTGTGCAGGTCTACAATCTTGTCCCTGACGTCCTTTGATAGCTCTTTGGTCTTGCCCATGGTGGTCGAGAGATTTGAATGGAAGAAACTGATTCTGTGACAGGAGTCTTTTATACAGGGACAGGACTAATTTGTGTGCCTCATGGGCACATAACCGGTCTGTGGGGGTCAGAATTCTTGCTGGTTGGTAGGGGATCAAATACTTATTTCCCTTAATTAAATACAAATTAATTTATAACCTTTATTTAAAGTATTTTTTCTGGATTTTTTGTTGATATTCTGTCTCTCTCTGTTAAAATAAACCTTCCATAAAAATTATAGACTGTTCAAGTCTTTGTAAGGGGGTAAACGTACAAAATCAGCAGGGGATCAAATACTTATTTTCCCCACTGTATAATCTAGTTGTCTGGAATACCCAGACTGCTAAAATGTTCATGCTTGGTTCCACTTCAGAAAAATGCATGTATTTTTCATCCAAACAGAGTGACACTAGATCTATTGTGTGGATCCACCCCTAGATCAACATCTATCATATTCCTATCTGTTCACAGGAGCTCCTATGGTGGCTCAGATGTCTTCCTCCGCCCTGTGCAGCCGCCTAGGCATTGACACCATTGCTGATGGGCCGACTTCTACCTGCTTGGACCAAGCTGACCTGTCAGACCAACCTGGACACTCGGGCTATGGCGAGCATGAGGAAGGCAGCAGCAGCAGTAGTAGCAGCAGCAGCAGCCATAGCCAGCCCATTCCTGATCAGACAGGTGATCTGGGTCAATCCCAGTTTGAGGACTATGGAATGGATGAATCAGACGAGTCTTTGAGAGGCTATGTGGCTGAGTGCAGTGGTGCAGTGGAATGCAGTGACGGCAGCGTGGACGATGGCATGGTGCGCCATTCTTTGGCAGACACAGCTGGCTCGCAGCTCCCAGATCAGATGGAGTGCAACGAAAGCCAAGCCGGACCATACATCAGCAGCAGTGGTACTTACTCCTCCCACACTGAACCTGAATCAGCGGGCAACGAGGATAATGGAGGAAAGGACGACGGAGCCGTGGCTGAGTCTGGAGTGGCTGCAGGGCCTGGGGACCGAGTACCAGACCTGACTGAATTTGAAGAGTTGATGGAGGTGGTCATAGTGCAACAGTTCAAGTGTAAGATGTGCCCGTATAAGAGTGTGTCCAAGGACACACTTATTAATCACATGAGAGAGCGGCATTTCAGACCTCTAGGTAAGGATAATTTTATTTATAAAATGTTAATTGCTAAGAATACTTATTTCTTATTAATATCCATGGATTATCATTTAATCCAATGAGATTAAAGACACAGAGTCCTTTGTATCCTAATACAGCAATTACAAGCAATTGAGACCTAGTAAAACTTCTTGGTAATTACTTGACCCCTAACTATAGACCAACACTATGGCCAAAGTTTCCAAAACAAATGGTATCAAAATTAAGTGACCTTTGGTGGCTCAGGTGGCGCAGTGTTAAAACACACTGGTACACCAGTGCAGACATTTCAAACTCATCGGTTCGAAACTCAGCTCTGCCACCCATCTGGGCTGGGCGGCTACATGAACAACGATTGGCTTGTTGTTCATACAGGGTGGGAAGCCGGATAGGGACCTTATAACTTATGCAATTCCGACCTCTGCTGGCTGATTGATGGCGCCTGCACAGAGTCGAGGAATAACGCGTTAGTCAGGGTGTGTCTCTACGTACACATAGCTGATCCACATATGAACTCGCCTTGTGCAGGTGAAAAGATGCAGTCGGCTACTGCACACGTGTCGGAGGGGGCGTGTGTCAGTCTCGCTCTCCTCAATCAGCAGTGGAGATCAGCATGAGTAGAGAGGAAGTGTAATGCAATTGGATACGACTAGATTGGGAGAAAAATTGAGGGACCTCTATGTGATCTTTTCAGCTATAACAGCAGCCACTCTTCTGAAGGCTTCTCTCAAGACTTTGAAGTATGTCTATGGACATATGTGGCTATTCAATCAAAAGAGAATTTGTATGGCTGGGCACTGGTGTTGGTCAAGAAAGTCATAATTGATGTTCTAGTTCATTCCAAAGCTGTTCAGTGGGGCTGAGGTCAGGAATCCAACCAAGCTGTTCTTCATGTCTTTATAGACTTTGCTTTGTGCACAGGGGCACAGTTTTTCTGGAACAGGAAAGTGCCTTCTATAAACTGTTGCTACAATGTTAGAATCATCGTGGAGGCATCGTGACAGCCACATACATGCATCTGCAGAATCTGAGTGTCTTTGCTGTCTGTGATGTTTGGTTTCTAGGTGACCCTACTAAAAAGCGCAGAGGAAGACCAAGAAAATCTGAAATGCAGGCTCGCCAGGCAGCGGAGCAAGAGAAAGAAGAGCAGCCAGAGGAGGAGGATGACATAATTGATGCAGGTGCCATCGATGATCCTAAAGGTAGGAGTTTTTGATCTTGTCATCTAACTTAAGCTTGTTTTTGACATTTGATGTGAATAATAATGTCTCATCTGCTGACGTTATGCATCTGTCTGATTGGTTAATTACATAAATGAGCAGGTTTTCTGGTCTAATTTAATAGAATTATTAGGCAAATATGCAATAACAGAGACAAGCATTAGGGAAATGGTTGCCTTTTTGTATTCCAACAATATGTTGTGTTTTTTTTTTTTTAGTGGACAGTGACTATAACCCAGCAGACGAACACCTGAGGGTCACATCACCTTCACATCAGCTAGCTCCTCGTTCCTGCCCATCCTCTTCTACCTCTGGTTTACGGAAACGACCTCGGAGGGTTATCCGGCCACCTCGCAAGTTTATTTTTACTCAAAGTTCCCCAGGTCAGTTACTCTTACAAAATGAGAAGTCAGAACATCCCACATTTAATGTTTATAAGCTGCAATACATTAAAAGCTGTTTGCACCACTCAAGACCTTTAAAAATAATAATAAATACATGCAATGTTTATAGCCCATTTTTTATAGCCCCATAGTAAACACTGACTGACAGGGCAGTGTGACTGGGTTAGATTAACTGCTGTAGGCTGAATGAGCAGCTTCAACATGTAATATATTAAAAACAAATAATTTTCTTATTGACTGCCCAAGATGGAGTGTGATAACACGTCAATCATCATAACGTGAAGGGTCTTTAAAAAGCTTTTTGTGTTTTGGTAAAAATTAAACCATACTTATGTCCTCTTTGGAGCAGAAACTGCAAAAGTGACTGAAGCAGGCAGTGAAACAGACTCACAGGCTCCTGAAGAGGCCACTTCCTCTGGGCTAGATAATGAAACCACTCCATTATCTAATGGCTGTGATGTGGAACAAGGTGTCAGCCAGTCAGATTCAGAGAACAAGGACCCCTCATCAAACATGGATCCAGATGATGAGGAATTTATTCCAAGAAAAAGAGGGCGACCATCCAAGCGCTTAATACGCAAAAAATATAAAAAGTACATCAACCGAAAGTAAGTTTTTTACTGATAATGTATTTGTTTGTTTGTTTATTAGGATTTTAACGTCATGTTTTACACTTTGGTTACATTCATGACAGAAATGGTAGTTACTCATTACACAAGGTTCATCAGGTCACAAGGTTATATAGAACACAGTCATGGACAATTTAGTGTCTCCAATTCACCTCACTTGCATGTCTTTGGACTGTGGGAGGAAACCAGAGCACCCAAAGGAAACCCACATGGACACAGGGAGAACATGCAAACTCCACACAGAAAGGACCCGGACCGCCCCACCTGGGGATCGAACCCAGGACCTCCTTTGATAATGTATTTAGCCTTATGCTTGATTTTTCAGTAATTCCATGTGCACCTTAAGATGAGCAAGATATATTTAGAGAGGAAAGTGTGTAATTAAATGACCTGCTCAGTCCCCCAACTTTAAATTAATTAAACGTTTTGGAGGAGTTAGATTTAAAGGTTCTAGAGAGAAATCCAACAGATATTTAAACCTCTGCAGAGATACAAACCCAAGCTAAAAAACATGAAAACAGTAGAAAATCCTATATGATCTGTGTTTAATCAAAAAAGTCAAAATATTAACTCTGTTTAATATGTTTTAACTAATCAGCTGTATTGTTTTTGGATATACATGCTCGTTCTAAATTGATGGCTGCAACGGAGGAAAATAACTGTTGTAATTGTAAACGTGAATTTTGTTTACTGTTCATGCTTGGTGTGATACTTTAGCTGTTCAACAATCTGGGTTCTCCATTGTCATATACAGTATATAGGAATGTAACAATGCACCACAAGACAGTTAAAAATTGGTGCACATGTGCCACGATTTGAATTGGTTATTCATTTAAGATGAATCGATATTCACTTTTAACAGCAGAGGGCACTGGCACTATATATACAGTATATACTGTATATTTTTTTAACACAAAAAGTGAAACCAACATTGTTTCACATAGTTTGCACCTACCTCAGAAATAAAAGGGCATTAATTATTTAGATAAATAAAAGATAAGCACAAATACAGTATTTGTATTTAGTAGAGTGTATCATTACATCCCTAGTCATATATATTGCACTTTATAATGCTCCACATATTTACAACTGGAGACAGGACTGGACCGCAGGCCGGCCAGTCTAGCACTTGCGGTTTCTTACTACAATGCCAAAGAATCTCTGATGCTCACTTGCAAAAAAGAGACAAATAAATATTTAATAATGTGTCATTCATAAACATTTTGTTTTAAAGCAAATACCTCAAATCCTTCAAGCCTCTGCTAAGACCTCATAATTGCTGGATTTGTGGATCACGCTTTCTATCACAAGAAGATCTCCAGTTCCATGTGGATTCACATGAGGGCAACGATCCAGAACATTTCAAGTGCCTGCAATGCAGTTATCGCTGCAAACGCTGGTCTTCCCTCAAGGTAAAGCAGTTAAAATGTTTTATCTCTTTTTTCATTGGATAAGATCTTGTATTTTCCATATTAGCTGCCGTCTTGAGTGAAAACCATTGTCAGTAAAAAATGTGAACACACATTACTGGTATATGTTAAATCAATCTCAGCTCTAGTGGGCTAGCACATTTTACTATTGTGCCAAAAATACATGTAATGTTTATAGACCCTTTTTATTTAAATGTAATGCTGTATGACACAAACACACAAAACAAGAGATTTGATCCAGCAACCTTGTGTTCACTTGTCCACAACTAGGCCTTAACCAAAAAAGCCACTACTGCCATAGTGTTGTACCTATACCATCTATTTAGTTTTAGTTTAGGGTTTAGGCAAACCAATTGTTGCCAAGTGTAGGAAACTTAAGTATTTAATAAATTATACGTTTCCAAATTTCGGGCTGTATGACTGTGCCTTTGTGCCAATAGGGGTCTATAAAGACATGGTTTGAAGAGTATAGTATAGATGAACTCCTTCGACCTGCAAGGAGCTCTGACCTCACCTGCATTAAAAACCTTTATTGGAACATCTTCAATCCCTTATTTGGGATTCATTGGAACATTTAGTAGGCCCTTTCTTTGAGCTAGGCCTTTTCAGGGAACATCAGTGTCTGACCTTACACATGCTCTTTTGCCTTAATGGGCATAAATTCCCACAGTGACATAAGTAGTAGTTGTACTAGTAGTAGTAGCTCTAGCTCAAAGTCAAATATATACATACCTTTGGACATATTTCCAGCCCAAGCCTGATGGTTATGGCTGATCATTTTACTGAAGTTACTCTGGACTTGTTTGTAAATCTATTTGAAAAACAAGGAGACAGTATGTAACTGATTTGAAACTTTCTGTAATGGTGCCAATCGCACATTGTGAAAAAATACAATCTAAAATGTATCCTAAAGGTTGTTGTCCTTTACTAAGCCTAATTTCTGCTCATTTTATGTGTTACAGGAGCATATGTTTAACCACCAGGGTAACAAACCATTTAAGTGTGAAGTCTGTGACTATTCAAGTGTCTACAAGAAGGATGTGATCCGACATTCTGCTGTTCACAACAAAGAGAGGTACAATAAAAAAGTAATTTAGTCCAATTCCATAATATACAATTATAAAAGTTAGAAGTTTACATGCACTTGTAAGGATCATGTATGTCATTCTATTTTTATTTCACTATTATTTGACCCCAACTATTGATGCTGCTTAAAAGCAGGGCAGTGATGTATGAAGTACAACTGTCATCTGAGTTTTCCTGCTATTAAAGTGTTTTTTTTTCTGATTTTAGGAGGAGGAAGACGGAAGTGGTAAGATTCACTCATTTCTGTAATAAATTTAAAATAAGACATCCTGTGCTAGTTTCCTTTAGTTAAACAGTAGTACTGGTGCATCAGTTTTATTTGTCAGAAGTCTCCATTAACTATCCTATAACAGCAGTCTTGTGCTTTACAGACCCCAAAGGTTTCTGAGTTCCCATGTCCGATCTGCCACCGAGTTTACCCCATGCAGAAACGCCTCACCCAGCACATGAAGACACACAGCTCAGAGAAACCACACATGTGTGATAAGGTATGAACATGAGTAGTTTTTGTAGTCCGTTTAAAGAATTCCCAGTCCTTCAGTCTGGCTAAATGTGAGCACATGTATCAGGGAAATAAAATAACCCTAGAAGCAGTGGTGCCACGCCATGTGCTGAAGATTAGTTTTAGCTTTGTCATGGAGTACATGAGCTTTTAATTTACACATGGGCTTTGCCAGGCAGGTAATTTAAAGGTAATTTTTGAATATCAGAAAGCTTTTTACTCTTGATATACTCGTATCCAATTACCCAGTGTCAATATGCTTTGCTGATGCTGACCTCTATTCCTGGCCAAAGAGGTCCATGACATATTAAATGCTCCCTTGGACACATGTGCCATAGCCGACCTCTTCTGTCCTCCTCGGCCAACCCCCAAAGAGACATGGCCAATCTTATTTGTATGTAGACAGCCAACTGGTCTATAGAACCATTTGGGATTCTAACCCTGAATCCCAGCAGTAGGGATCACATGGTCACCCATGTATAAACATAATTGAGAATCTGAATCAAGGGTACACTAATGTGAAACTGCAGTCAAAAAAGAACAGGAGGGCAATATAGATCTGTCTGTTTGCCCTGTCTGTCTTCCAACTAACCAACCAACCACCCACCCCAAAAGCAAACTGCATTCTTGTCATATGAACACCACTGCAACAGTGCAGTTTTAATGAAGAAGCAAACTACATGTGGAACTGTGTTCCCAGATCTCTATAAATTGTTCAGAGACTGCAAGTACAAATGATAAAGCCATAATATTTTCATGTCTTGTGTTTTCAGTGTAAAAAATGGGCTTAATAGAAACCAGAGTTTTAGCCTTTATCACATTTAACCGTATAATATTAGGTATTCTAAACTTGTGTGTCTGTGTAAAACCTACATTTTCTGACCTGGCAGTGTGGGAAGTCCTTCAAGAAGCGCTACACTTTCAAAATGCATCTCCTTACTCACATCCAAAACTGTGGAAACAGCCTGTAAGTTGCTATTTTCAAGTAAAATTCTCTTTCCATGCCGTTTAAACTAAAGCAGCTTGAAGTGCAACACTCTGTGTTTTTGTTTAGGTTTAAGTGCGAGTTCTGTGACCTCACATGCAGCGATAAGAAGCAACTACTAAACCACCAACTCACCCACACTAATGACAAACCTTTCAGATGTGATTACTGCAAGTATTCCACCAGCAAAGAGGATTTTCTACTGTCCCACATTGCTATCAAACACACGGGTGAGTAAAAATCTGTGCAATTTTCAGGTCATGTGCCTTGGAATGATGCAGGACATCTTTCTCTCATCCTTTCTATAATAAGTAAATGTGAAGTACAATATTTATAGCAATAAAAACACACCAGCTGAAAACTCCTACAGTAGGTACCCTACTGTTGCTCCTTTTACTCTGAATGAACTCACGTGATGCTCATCATCATGGTAACGTTGACTCTAAGTGGTACTCTACACATGTGCATCATTTTGGACATTCAGATTAATTGTAGCGTGCAAGAGATCTTCATCAGATTCTTGAGTAGAGTGTCTTAATCTATAATGAATTCAATTGGACTGCTTGTAAACATATTCAGTGTAAATTTGTGATTCCGAAAATCTTTACAGTGATGTTTTTGGGTGTTCTGCAGGTGAAAAACCTTTTTCTTGTGAAATGTGCCACTTCATGACCAGGCACAGGAAGAACATTCGGCAGCACATGCAGTGCCGTCACCCGGAAGCCTTCGAGCTGTGGTGTGACACTCACCCAGAGGAGCCGATAAAGAAGCGCAGAAAGCCTTTCTTCACCCTGCAGCAGATCGAGGAACTCAAACAACATCATGAGAACCAGATACTGCAGGGCACCATTGTAAGTCCTAAAAACAAACTTTAACCAAGTAGTTACAATAGGGTTTAAAAGTATGAATCTGCCATTCTTTATGTTAAGCTTTATGCAAATGAAGCAAATTGTACAAATTCAGTCATTTATTTTATTACTCGAGTCATCTTGGTCAGGGTCATAAAGACTGGGCACCACCTGGAAACAGAAACCAAACAAAGTGCCAGTTTATCACAGGGCGATAAACACTCAAACATTTACTCACTCACTTACTCACGCCTAGTTTTTGGGAGGTAGGTAGAACCTTGACTGAAGGAGCAGTTTTGAAAAAGCTCATATTTGCCTAATGTCGCTAAAATATAATTATGATTTTCATAAAATAAATCTGTGGGGGTCTGTGTGTGCAAAAAGGGGTTAGGGTTAGGACCACTGGCCTTTAAAACGTTTGGGAACCAATGGTGTATATAACTGTAAGTAACTGAGTGTGTGAATAAGTAAGTGAGTTGTAGAGTGACTGGATGAGTAAGAGACCGTCTGACTGGGTGAGTGACTGAGTAAGCATCTGACTAGGTGAGGAATTGAGTGTCTGACTGGGTGAGTGACTGAGTGAGTGGCTAACTGAATGGGTGAGGGACTGAGTGGCTGACTGACTAGGTGATTGAGTGAGTGTCTGACTAACTGAGTGAGTGTCTGACTAACTGAGTGAGTGTCTGACTGGGTGATTGAGTGAATGTCTGAGTGAGTGTCTGACTGGGTGAGTGAGTGGCTGACTGACTAGGTGAGTGACTGGGTGAGTGACTAACTGAGTGAGTGTCTGACTGACTGGGTGTGTGACTGAGTGAGTGAGTGATTGGGTGAGTGACTGAATGGGTGAGTGACTGAATGGGTGAGTGACTGACTGGGTGAGTGACTGGGTGTGTGACTGAGTGAGTGAGTGACTGGGTGAGTGACTGAGTGAGTGACTGAGTGGGTGAGTGATTGGGTGAGTGACTGACTGGGTGAGTGAGTGTCTGGGTGACTGACTGAGTGAGTGTGTAAATGAGTGAGTGAATAATATATCTGCTAAAGTATAATTTATAACAGTATTACTCCTTGATTTCATCTCTCAGGTTTCGGTGGATCCTTTAACCCTTCAAAACTTGGAACCCATTGTCAATGCTTCTGTGTCCCATGATGCACTGGAAAACTCCACCATCATTTATAAGCAAGGTTTGCAGAGTACTTGGACTAATGTTATAAACATGCATAGACATCACACTAATATTGTTCTATAACAAGTGTATATTTTTTCCTCATTGTCTAGTAGGCCAGTCAGCTGACCTGTCTGCCCATAATGCACTTGATCTGCTCCTGAACATGAGCAATGCTCGAGAGTTGGTGGAAAATTCACTCCAGGTATTGCAGACTACACGTCTCCTAGTTATCGTATCACATAATACTATTAGTTTGTTTTTAAATAAAAGTTGTAATTGATACATGGGTACAATTACAATTTATTTTAGGGGTGTAACGATACATCGTTTTGACGATGCATCGCGATGCAAAAATGTAGCGATGTGCATCGTGGACATCTTCGCGATTGTACGATTGCACGTGCGTTCTGTAATTTATTAGTGATGGGTCGGTCGCGAACAATCCGGCTCTAAGAGTCGGCTCTTAAAGTGAACGACAGGATCCGGCTCCTCATTGGGAGCCGATTCGTGTTTTTTCAGTTTTTTTTTTTTCTGTTAAAGCCGCACGTGATTGGTCAAGATGCGTGGTGGCGTTTGTGTGTTTACACTGAGCAGGAGGGGAGGGGTTACACACACACACACAGTGAGCACACAAACAGGAGGGAGAGAGAGAGAGAGCACTTGATGAAGTTTTACATAGCGCTTTACGTAGCCAGACATTACACGCTGGAAAGGTGAGGAAAATGAGTGACAGGAAACAGTAAAGTTCAGACCCACTTAGCTGGTGGGAGACCAAGTGTTCAGTCTACCCACATCTTATACATGTCACTGTGTATTGTAGCAACATCTGTCCCCTCAGAGAGAATCTTTTCTAAAACAGGGCAGATCATAACAGAAAGGAGAAACAGGATCAACCCCTCAAAGATGAGCTTCTTGGTTTTTCTGAATGCCAATCTTCACTAAATACTTACAAATACTGTCACCTGGATGCTGCTTTTTGTTTTGCACATTTTCATTTATAATTTGTTGAGTGATGCTTTGTTGATGTTGTTCTGTTCCACTGTAGATGCAAATTTACAAATAATATACACAATCAGACCTTTTTGTCTAATTGAGATGGGTCTTTTTTGTATTTTATAATTTATTGTTGTGGCACTCTGTTCCATGTTGAGTATATAAATAAAGCCATTTAAATAATTAACATTTAATACAATGTTAAATTAAATTTGGTAATAAATTAGTTTAAGCAACAAAAAAAATCTGTTTAAAGACTCAGCTCAGCTCAATGAGCTTGTTTGATTACTTTGATTTCAATTTAAGATGGCGATAAGTAACTTAAATTTGGTAAACCTGTTAGTAGGTTACAGTAAAGTACTCTGTTCTTGGTAATTACCTTTAATTGCAGGGGACTGAAGTTTTTTTTGCTTAAAAATGTACAAAAAAATGTGCATTGTTTTGCACTGTTTACACTTCAGAAAAAATCGTGAGAAAATCGAATCGTGAACTCAGAATCGTGAATCGAATCGAATCGTGAGCAGAGTGTATCGTTACACCCCTAACTGATTTCACTAACTGCGTAATCTTGGTCAGGTCACACACCCTTGCCGCAGGGCAGGAACAGTCTTGTATGGGGCAACAATACATTGCAGGGTGAAACATAGTACTTAAATATGTAGCCAAATCCCTTTCTGCATATTTGGGAGGTAGAAAGCAAAACCCACAGACATGGGATGAAAACCCATAGACATGAGAAGAACTGTCACACATACAGCAAATTAACTCTGGAACTTTAAATCTGATTGGTCCAAATTGAGGAAAAAATTACTTTTAGTGCAGCAGATATGTCACCACATGTGCAAAATTAGTAAAACAAAAAGTACAGAATACTTGTGACCTGGCTTGGCATTATAAGAACACTTCAACCAGTCTGCAGTAGGGCTTTTAAATACATTTGGTGTATCATGTCTGACATGTGCTCAGGTAACTGTTCTGAAATCAGACGAGAAAACGCTAGACGGCTCATGGGCTGCAGTAGAAACGGAGGGTCAGGACTTGTCCTCACAACCACAGAAGATTGTGACCTTTCACGTGTCAGAGAACGGGGAGACTCTCGTGCAGGAGGCGTTGGCCCAGGTGGAGGCAGCAGAGGGAGACCAGGAGTTCACACAGATTGCTATCAGCACTTATGATGCTGCTGAAGAGTTTAGTGTGGTGGAACAGACTGCAGAGGAGATTCACAGTACTGCCACTGCTTATAGGTACAAATGCACTTTATACACTCATACCAATACAACACACACTACCATGACATTGCCATGTTAGTGTCATTGCAGTGCTGAATGGTCCATCACCCAGACTTCCGTCTGTCAATGGTGGTCCTAAGAAGATCTATTTTGATTGGTGGGTAGCACTGTCGCCTCACAGCAAGAAGGTCCTGGGTTTGATTCCCACCAAGTTTGTGACACAGCCTTCTACATTTTCGGTAGTTATTATGACACCCATTTTGATTGGTGAACATGATAAAGGGTGGCATCGTGGCTTGGTGGGTAGCACTGCCAGCAAGAAGGTCCTGGGTTCGATTCCCAGGTGGAGCAGACTGGGTCCTTTCTGTGTGGAATTTGCATGTTCTCCCGTGTCTGTGTGGGTTTCCTCCGGGGGCTCTGGTTTCCTCTCAGTCCTAAGACATGCAAGTGAGGTGAATTGGAGATACAAAATTGTCCAACACTGTGTTTAAGATTAAGTTAATGATAAGTAATGAATCATACATAAATCTTGGTTTGTGTGTGTGTTTGTTTGCAGTGTAGAGGAAAGCTCATCTGATCCTCAAGCTGTGGAGGTCAATGGTGAACCTATGTCTGTGTCCACCCCACTAAAAGAAAACAAAGACAAGTTCTACCTCAGCTCCAGTTTGGCTGATGGGATGATACAGCAGGTGGAGGTAACAGCCACTCATTGGGCTAGGCTGGGATTAAATTAAAGCATATAAAGTTTATGATATTGTAGCATAAGCTTTGCAGCAGGGTTGCATCACACCATCTCATGGCTGATTATTATTATTATCTTTTGTAACCACATGCCCGTGTGCTTTTTTATATCATTAGGACCTTGCAGTCTTTTTTGATAAGAGTTTTGATAAATTCGTACTTAATGTTTTCTGTGATCACATGATTACCTGTGATGAACTTGCGTCTCTGTTCCAAATGGCACCTATACAAACTTTCACAAGTTTCCCTCAGAAGCTTATGTTTTTTTCTGAAATGACATACACACAGCAACTAAAATGACATTATAGAACTTTCTACATCACCAAATAAATACTTTAAGTTTGTGACACAGCCTACATTTTTGGTAGTTATAATGACAGACTACAGCTACAGTAATTTCTCTGCGCTTTGGTAAATAAGGGCTAGTTTGATTGCTCACATTAGCGCAAATGGAAAATTTAGGAAGCTCTGTACAGATTTCAGAAAATGGATTTGTGTAGATTTTTAAACTTGGATTGATTTCGCCGCTCAGGTGGCGCAGCGGTGAAATATGCTAGCACACCAGAGCTGGTATTTCGAATACATCGTTTCGAATCTCGGCTCTGCCATCCGTCTGGGCTGGGAGGCCACATGAACAACGATTGGCTGTTAGAACTTTATTTTTTTCTCCCAGCCTTGGCCAATAGACCACCGTTCCATGCACTTTGTATTCACAGGCAGTCATTTGTACAGATTATGTCAGGAGCTAAACGTGCTTAGAAATGGCTTTATGTGACATTCATGATCTATTAAATAATCTAGGATCTGCTTTCTAAGAGCTCGAGTCTAGATCTCCTTAGATTTTACTACTGTAATGCTTTTGGCTTACCACTATTTATATGGACACAGAGAAGTCACCAGCTGTAGTTAAGCATTTTTACTAACAAGAAGTTAGATCATGCCACAAAGATTAATAATGTTATCTGACTTTTATCACCATCAAATTAATAGTCGAAGTTTGGCACTCTGGATTTAAATCTTGGCAGTGTGATCAATCAATCGGGGATCTGCAAGGGCATGTGTCTGGTAGAGGGTGGCCGAAACAGCCTAGCCATTAATTGGTGCCACTTGTCAGTTTTTGACCCAGCAAATGTTGTAATTTTTATTTATTTTTTATTTATTATGTTACGTCCCAATAATTCAGTAAGAGGAAAAATACAGAACTGACTAAAATGACGTCTCTTGTTAGTGTATGTATATTTTTGACCGTATATGTAGTAAGCTGACATTACAGTTTAATTTATAAAGGTACAACATTTTTTTTTTTTTTAAATGTTTGTATAGCTGAGCAGTGAGATCCCAGGCTCTCCCTCTCAGAGTTCATCCACCCAGCAACAGCACCTCAACCTTAAACGCTTCTGCTGCCGCATCTGCATGGCGACGTTCAGCGGGCGCTCTGATATGGAGAACCACAAGAGGGCACATCTGGACCCCAACATGTTTAAATGCCCGGACTGTGACTTCACGTCTAACTCCTGGCCAGATGTAAAGGTAGAAGTTGAAGCTTGGTGTTTCTTGATGTAAAGTAGATTCAGTCCTGTATGTACGTTTATATACCATACATAATGCTGTTATGTTGTTTATTCATTCTAGGCTCACATGACCAAGCACGCTGACCTGCGGCCGCACAAATGCTCCCACTGCAGCTTTGCTTCCAAAAACAAGAAAGACCTGCGACGGCATTTGATGACGCACACCAACGAGAAGCCTTTCTCGTGTGAAGTGTGTGGACAGAGGTGAGAATCGGAGCTCTAGGTGGATGCAGGCTGTACTAAAATCAAAGTTCATCAACATGCATATTCTGTATGCTTGATGAATCCATATCAGGGCATTGGAGTGTGAACCTATCAGATAGGTGTTTGTGAGGTCAGGCACTGATCTTAGACAGAAAGACCTGGCTTGCAATAAATGGCTCTGTTTGAAAACCTAGTGAGCTGCCTTGCTGCCTACTGCCTACCTAGGCAGCTGTCTAAGTAGAAAGGATTGTAATAAGACATTGAACAGGTTTTTCATACACACTACTTAGACAGCGATTACAGAGCTTACGTCACTGCAGTTTCGCTTACTAAGGTAACACAGTTAGCCTCAGGCCATTTAAACCAATGGGCTAAGGTGGCACAACCCACTAACATGCCTCCTGCTGTGTACTGAAGACTGGTACTGTCAAGCCCAAATTTGCAAACAAATAAGACTTGTGCACCTTTACACAAATTAAAAATCAACCAGAATTTATTTACATTTGAAAAGAACTTTATACATGCTTTGCATTCTTCCGCCATATTTGTCTTTCTATTAGAAAAGTTGTGCTGCACTGAATGCTGGGATTGCCTTCATTGCTAGGAAGCATCTGATGTAACCTCAATATAAAGTCAGATTATTGCTTAGAATTAAGGCACCTTAGTAGGCAGCATTTTAAGGCATCTAAGAATTCGGACAGCCCTTATGTTTCAATTAACTCCACTCATGTGTAGTAGGGTTTGGGTCCGGGCTCTTTGTAGACCTTTGGTTCCTCCAGACATATGGACCTCTCATTCTGCACAGGGGCACAGTCATTTTTGAAACAGGATAAGGATATTCTCATACTGTGGCTACAAATGTGAACACATATAATTGATTTTATACACTTGTTAGCAACAGGTAAGGCTGAACTCAACACCTGAACTCAATAATTAGATGGCTGTCCACATACTTTTGGCTATATAGTTTTTGCATGTTAATACTTATAGTTGACACATAATACACCTACTGATATCTGTGCCCATGTTACATTGCACCTACTGACCAGGATGAAAGTGGTAATAAAACATAAAAATGAAATGAAAATGAGTAGACATCATGTGTGTTTATTTTGCTCAGGTTTAACCGGAATGGCCATCTGAAGTTCCATATGGAGAGGCTGCACACACAGGACCCTCCTCCTCGCAAGCCTCGCTCTAGCAGCTCCCATCAGACCATCATCGTGAACAGTGATGAAGAGGCATTGGCTACAATGCAGAGTAAGTACTGCAACTCCTCCTCCTCTGATTTGTCCTGTTTATAACAGTATTGATGCATGATGATGGTTGATCGAATTTGAGAAAAATGTCCCACCTTTTTTGGACTCTTTTTTTGGACTCACCATCTTTGTCTGTGTGTGGCAGCCATGCAGGAAGGTCAGACTGTAATTAGTCCAGAGCATCTGCAGCAGGCTTTGGGTCAGGAGCACATCATAGTGACCCAGGAGCCATCTCTCTCTGACCAGGTACATTCATATTAACATTTTCAGCATTTAACAGACACTTTTATCAAAAAAACAATTTACTTTTTAATTATGAGGGTCAAATGCTTTGCTCAGTGGCCTCACAGTGGTGGCTTTGGGACTTGAACAATCAGAACAACCTTCTGATTACTTGTTCAGTACCTTAACCTCGACCTAGCTCTGCCGTACATTCATACAGTCAGAAAGGGTAAAATGAGTCTAATAGTCTTTACCAATTTGATTGTCAGGAGGAGGCCACGTACATACAGCAAATCACTACAGTTGATGGAGAGACAGTGCAGCATTTGATGACAGCGGATAACCAGGTGACAGAGGTACGGCTCTATCATTGTAAAAATCTTATAGCATGTTATACGTTTTTAAAATAGCATTTTTTATTTGGATGGATGGATGGATAGACGATATTGGTGAAGGGGTAGGTTGGTGGGATTAGTGGAGGTATGGGTGGGTGGGATTGGTAAAGGGATGGGTGAGTGGGTCAGTGGGAGGGAGTTATGGATGGATGGATGGATGGATGGGTCACTGGGAGGGTTTGAGTGGATGGGAGGGTTGGAGTAGGTGAGTGGGTGAATGGATGGGTGGGTCATTGGAAGGGTTTGAGTGGATGGATGGATGGATGGACTCACTGGGTGGATTGGTGGAAGGATGTGTGAGTGGGTTGGTGGGAGGGTTTCAGTGGGTCAGTCAGTGGGTGAGTTGATGGATGGATGGATGAATAGATGGATGGATTGTTCATTAAGAGGATTTGGTTGGGTGGGTGGATGGATGGGTGGGTCATTGGAAGGGTTTGAGTGGATGGATGGATGGATGGACTCACTGGGTGCATGGGTGGATGGATGTGTGAGTGGGTCAGTGGGTGGGTGTCAGTGGGTTGATGGATGGATGAATGGATGGATGGATTGTTCATTAAGTGTGTTTAAGTGGGTGGATGGATGGATAGTATAGGTGAAGGGATGGGTGAGTGGTTAGGTAGAATGAATGGATGCATTGATGGATGGTATTGGTGAATGGATGGGTGAGTGGGTAGGTAGGATGGATGGGTGAATGGATGGATGGACTCACTGGTTGCATTGGTGGATGGATGTGTGAGTGGGTCAGTGGGTGGGTGTCAGTGGGTTGATGGATGGATGAAAAGATAATTGGATGGATTGTTCATTAAGTGGGTTTAAGTGGGTTTAAGTGGGTGGGTGGATGGATGGATGGTATTGGTGAAAGGGTGGGTGAGTGGGTAGGTGGGATGGATGGATGGATGGTATTGGTGAAAGGGTGGGTGAGTGGGTAGGTGGGATGGATGGATGGATGGATGGATGGATGGATGGTATTGGTGAAAGGGTGGGTGAGTGGGTAGGTGGGATGGATGGATGGATGGATGGATGGATGGATGGATGGATGGATAGGTGGATGGATGGATAGATAGGTGGATGGATGTGGCGTCTTTGCCTGTTGTTTGTATATCAGACCCCTTATTTTCTTGCTTCTGTCTTGTAGGTCCAATACATTATTTCACAAGATGGCGTCCCGCACTTGATCCCACAGGAATACGTACTGGTATCCGATGGCAACCACATACAGGTCAGTATGCCAGTATGACTTATTTGGTGTTTGAGTGAAAGAGAACGAAGTGTTTATAGAACAAACCTTTTTAAAAAGTCTCTTCTGTTTCACAGATGGAGGAGGGTCAGATTGCTCAGATCCAGTATGAACATGATGGAACGTTTTTACAGGAACAGCAGGTAGGAAAACGGTTACTCACTAGCACAGTGGAACTTTTGTTCTATACTGTGCAGCAAACAAGTTCACTTTTAACGTGCTGTAATTAACGTGATGTTCTGTCTATGTGTGTGTGTGTCTACAGATTGCTCTGACTCACGATGGACAAATCCAGTACTTCCCCATCGGCACCGAGCAGCAGATAGTGAGCCATGAGGATCTTGATGCTGCCGCCCACTCTGGTGTCACTGGTATGACATTGCTCACTTGTGTTCACTGTTCATGTTAAGATCTTTGTTTGTAGTCATGAGGGGTAAATTATTAAGGGCAATAAAGCTTGGGTCGAGGAAGTGGGTGGAGCAGAAAAATTGTAGTGTTCATCCATCCACCCACTCAAACCCACTTAATGAACAATCCATCCATCTATCCATTCATCCATCCATCAACCCACTGACACATTGATATATACTGTAAAATTATACTCACAAAATCTTATTGGCATAAAATTGTATTAATAACCAAATATTAACAGTAGAAAGATAAAAGGAATTGTGATAGGATAACAATATATTTTATATATAGTGTGTGTCCCTATACTTTGGGCAGTTTTTTCAAAATAAGTAAAGTAAAAATAAAATGAAGCATTAGAGAGGTCAGGCTCTGATTTTGCAGGCCTGGTCAGCAATCGACATTTCAAATTTATCCCAAAGGTCTTCAGTGGCGTGTGGTCAGCGCCGTATTACACTGGGCTTACTTCCCACTAAACTAATCAAGTTATGTCTTTATGGACCTTGCTTTGTATCCAGGGGCACAATAATGCCCAACATTTCTTAATCATATAGGTAAACACTATATTTTCTATATTTTCTATATAGTATGTGTCCCTATACTTTTGGCAGTTTTTAATGGCAGGAATTTGTGGCAATTTTTCAAAACAAATAAATAAAGTAAAAATAAAATGAAGCATTAGTGAGGTCAGGCCCTGATTTTGCAGGCCTGGTCAGCAATCGACATTTCAAATTTATCCCAAAGGCCTTCAGTGGTGTGTGGTCAGCACCGTATCAATCACACTGGGTTTCCTCCCCACTAATCAAGTTATGTCTTTATAGACCTTGCTTTGTGTCCAGGGGAACAATAATGCCCGAAATTTCTTAATCAAATATTTTATTAAACTGATTTTATACATCTGTTAGCAACGGGTGCGGCTGACACCTTAATTCTATAACTAAAAGAGGGGTGTCCAATTCAGAAGTCATGTAGTAGTCATGTAAAGACTGATACAAATATATAAGTATTCTACCACTTTTTAAAATGTACATCACATATATATATATACAGTATATATATACTTTTAAATTATACACGAGTTTATATAGAGAATTATATATAAATTATATATTTTATTAGCATAAAAATGTATTTAAAAACAAATATTACAGTAGAAAGAAAAATTTAATGTGATTAACACACTCACTTTCTTAACCGCTTTTTCAATTAGGGTCACGGGGGGGGGGGGGTGCTGGAGCCTATCCCAGACTTTCAATGGGCGCAAGGCACACAGTAACACCCTGGACGGGGCGCCAGTTAATCCCAGGGCAGACACACATACACACACACAAGCACACACACTCATTCACCTATAGGGCAATTCAGTGTGTCCAATTAACCTGACTACATATTTTTTGGACTGTGGGAGGAAACCAGAGTACCCGGAGGAAACCCACACAGACACGGGTTTATAATGGCAGGAATTTGTGCACAATAATACCCAAAATGTCTTAATCGGATATTTTATTTAACAGATTTTTATACATCTGTTAGTAAAAGGTGCGGATGACATACTTTAATTCTGTATGTCAAAAGGGGTGTCCACATTTTTTTGCCACATATTCTAGGTCTTTACCGACATAAAAAAGCAGCCAGGTCTTGAATGAGCAGAATTACATATTATCTCTAATAGCCAAAAGCAACAGATATGACTATGTATGAAAGCTATGTATATAAATGTTGGGTTGTTTATATCCAGCTGTTGCTGATGCTGCCATGGTACAAGCCCAGACGGTCTACACCACTGAGGCCACACCCGAACAGCTGGAGCAGATGCGGCAGCAAGGCATCGAGTACGATGTCATCACTTTTACTGAGGAGTAGAGAGCACGTCCTCGCATGTTGTCACCCAGAAACAGAGAGGTGAAGTGACCGCTGCAACAGCTTCATCTTGTCTGTCCTGTAGAGATTGTTAAAAACATGGAAACATCCCCTCACTGGAACTGCTCATTATGGAAGAAGCCACGTGCAGTGGAGATTTCTTTATGTAAATAGTGTACAGTACAGTTTTAGAATCATGCTAAGTAATTATTTAATATAAGTGGACTTGCTCTGCCTCTGCTGCAGGTCGAGCTCATTTAAAATCCCACATTTAATTCCATTCAAACAGGGAATGATCGTGCATAATAACTGGAGGTACTGGGCACTGTTTCTTTTTGGGAGACTGGAATTGCAGTTAACAGAACAAAAGTGATGGTCTTGTTTTGTTATATGGTCTTTAAAATCATATTACGTTCTCTGGATTATTAGAAACTTCCTTTCTTATTATGTATGTTGCTTTTTGTGTATATAACAGAAGGTTTTTGCTTTGATGTTAATAAAGCTAATACCAGCTAGATCTCAGCTGCTTTCTGAAGAACTGTAAACTTGTTCATTCATTTATTTACTGTCTGTTTTACTACCACTGTATCCGATTCATGGTCGCAGTGGGTCCAATTCACTCAGGAAAAGGTTGGAAACACACAGGACAGGTTGCCAGTCCATCACAGGGCAAACACACTCATACACACACTCTTACACACACACACACCTTTTTTTTGCATTTGTCCCAATTTTCCTCCCAATCTAGTCATATCTAATTACCTGAATGCATTATGCTTCCTCTCTACTGATGCTGATCTCCGCCCTGGTTGAGGAGATTGAGAATGACACACGCCCCCTCTGACCCGTGTGCAGTAGCCGACTTCATCTTTTCACCTGCACGAGGCGAGTTCACATGCAGATCAGCTTTGTGTACGGACAGCCACACCCTGATCAATGCATTATCCCTCGACTCTGTGCAGGCTCCATCAATCAGCCAGCAGAGGTCATAATTACATTAGTTATGAGATTCCCTCCAGCACAGGAGAACAGCCATTGTTCGTGTAGGCGCCCAGCCTGTCGGATGGCAGAGCTGAGTTTTGAACTGACTAGTTCGATGGTTGTGTTTGAGAGACTTAGAGAGAGCTTATAGTCCGGATTTAGCGCCATCTGATTTCCACCTTTTTGGACGTTCAAAGAAGCTTTAAGGGGAAGAAGATTTTCATGTGATGACTTTCATGTGATTATGTGAAAGCAGCGGTGTATCAGTGGCTATGTGCTCAAACAAAAACATTTTTTGCTGGCTTTAAAAAGTTGGTATGATGCTGGGAAAAATGCATCGGAAGGTGACTGTAGAAAGGTAACGTAATTTGGTTTTGAAATTCTTGATAATTAGTTACAAAAAAAGTGCAGAAACTTTTTGAAGAACCCTCGTAATTTACAGTTAGAATTGGCTCAAAGAGCTGTTAAACTCCTTGAAATTCAATTATTTTAGCAAAATAATCAACAGGGTGTTTGGGTGTTGTTCTTCTTCTTGTCTAATATTTTACATGAGTATCTAAAGCTGTTTAATGAGACAAAGTTGCATTGTAATTCATGATGTTTTTTCAATCATAATATCAACTGTATTGATTATGTGAATTTATAACAGAAATGAATTAGAGCACCATCACAAGTGTCTGATCTGCTGCCTTACTCAGCACTTGTGTCTGTTGTGTCCCTACATCAGTGCTTGATTTCAAAATGCTATTTTGACTGAATAGACACAAATACATAGCCTTTCCAGATGGCTTCTTATAATTAGCTCTTATATTTACATCAAGCTCTTGATCAGATGTCCACATACTTTTGGCCATACTTTTAAATTTGGACAGTGTGATGGCACAGCAGGTATTATGGGTGCCGCACAACTTCAGGGTCCTGGAAACAGAGCTTTGGTTTTTACTCTCAGTTTGTATGTTTGTGGTGCCCTGCACTGGTTATATTCCCTGCATTTTTGCCTATAGCTGTTTGCTTTTATTGTGTAAGTGTTACTTTAACTCTCAGTTTTCAAATCTACTGAGAGTCCCATGGCATCCTCGGATGTCCCACATACATCGTTTTACCTCGGTGGGCTCAGATCATCTGCGATAAGTCCCTGGGTTTACACTGAAAGAGCTGAACCCTGTTGTTCCACCAATGACTTTCTGTTCTGTAATAAAAGATCTCAGCTCTGGCCTTTTAATGCAGATTTGAGCGAATCTGCATTAAAGAGAGGAAATAATAAGCAGAGCGGATTCTATAAAGAAGAGGAAGAAGAGACGTGATTTGTTTTTTTTAGTGTAGTTTTAGACTCACCAGTCAGCTGTTAAGGGTTTGTTCCTCATATTAATACCATAGGGGAAAAAATTGTCTGTTTGTTAACCTGTGGTAAAAAGGCAACACAATGAAGCTTTTCTTCTTTTTAATTTTTATTTTCAAGACTGGTGAGTTTCATTTCAGGTTTTTTAAAACCTTTCTTTTATTATTTTATAGCCATATCTCATACTTTTATATTATTTGTTTTAGGTATTAATGCAACTAACGGACAGCTAGTTACTGAGGAAGTGTTTCTGCGATTTACGTTTGATCCATACTACAACAGTTTTGAGAAGTCCTGTTGTAAAGTCACTCCGTCCGGCTGCATTATGTTTGTGAACAGTAATGGATATGTTCATAGTGCTTACAGTAGAAGAATAGAAACCTGGACATACTCTGGAGTGTTTGATGTAAAAATATGGAATGCTGATGAATCAGATTCTGGGAAGTACAGATGTGCAGTCCACACAAGACAAAGATTGATTTTTAAGGACATTTATGTTCCAGTTGGTAAGATTCATTTTATATTGAAAAGTGAATTGTGTGAGTAGTAACTGCCTTCTGTCTGATTGTTTCTGTCATATATATTTTGAACTGAATGTTTAAATTAAGAGATGAAGTTATCCAACACCTATATCACTTTTGTAAAATGGAACTGCCTCCTTGGTTACTCATTCAATATTCATTCAGCTAACTGAACCCAGCAAGGCTTGATTTTAGAATAGATTAGAGTTCAGCTCAATACGTCTAGTGAGATTCTAACTGTAGAATTAAAATCTCACTCATTTACACACAATATGTTTTCTTATATGGGTGGCTCGGTGGGTAGCACTGTTGCCTTACAGCACGAATGTCCTAGGTTTGAATTCCACGTGGAGTGGTCCGGGTCCTTTCTGTGCAGTTTACATGTTCTCCCTGTGTCTGTGTGGATTTGCTCCGGGAGTGCCGGTTTTCCCCCACAGTCCAAAAACATTAAATCAGGTTTATTGGAGATACAAAATTGTGTGTGTGTGTGTGTGTGCCCTGTGTTGGACTTGCAACCTGTCCAGGGTGTTTTGTACCCACCGGTGGGAAAACAGACAATGAAAGAATGAATGAATGTTTTCTTGTATGAAGAAAACATGGCTTATGTACTGACTATATGGCCAAAAGTAAATCGACAGCCTGTCCTAATTACCGAGTTCAGGTGTTCCGGCCACACCCATTGCTAACAGGTTTTAGAAAAATGATTATATTAAATACATTATGTACTTTCAACTTTGGGAAAGGCACTTTCTTGTTTAAGCCTGACACTGCCCTTGTGTACAAAGCAAGATTCATACAAAAATGGTTTGAGCAGTTTGGTGTAAAGAAATTCCAGAGAGTCCTGACCTCAACCAAAATCCTTCTTCTAACATTTAAAGCTCTTCATGGTCTTGCTCCTTCTTATCTCAGTGAGCTGCTTTGTTTGTACAGTCCCTCCCTGTCATCTGTGTGTGGCAGATCATTCAGTGCTGCTGCCCCTCAATTCTGGAATTCTCTTCCACTATCACTTTGTGACTGTTCCTCTCTTTCTTCTTTCAAAACCCAACTAAAAACTTTTCTGTTCACCTCACATTACTCTCCTTAGAGGTTTTTTTTTTTCCCCTCCAAGTATGTAAAGCGTCCTTGGGATTGTGAAAGGCACTATATAAATGTAACATAATTATTATTATTATTATTATTATTATTATTATTATAACCACTCTGAACCCTTTCAGATTAGTTGGAATGCTATTGGCGAGATAGGCCAAGTTGTTAAACATCAGTGCCTGACCTCACAAATGCTCTTTTGATTGGATGAGCACAAATTTAAAATTTAAAATCCTGTGGAAAGTCTTTCCAGGGTAGTGGAGACAACTTCATACACCATGGGTTAGTCCACAGGAGACTTTTGTTAATGTTCATGATAGAATTATTCTAAAAAGACCTAAAAGAGGTGTTTTTGATCATTCCGCAAACTTTGCCCTGTCTCAAGTGTTTTTGAATTTTTAACAAGTGTATATTTACACAAATCCATAGTAAAATTTGAAATATCTCTACTCTCTTGTCTCTTGTCCTGTAAAACAGTTCTGCTAGCACACCAGCACCGAGTTTCTGAACTCCTCGGTTCGAAACTCGGTGTTGTCACCAGTTGACTGGGTGACATCTAGGCTGGGCATAATTGGCAGTGCCTGCAGCAGATACTAATTGGCCACCGTATCTGCAGCGTGGGGGCCGGACTATGGGTGTGTTCGAAAAGCTAGTGCGCTCTCTACATAGGCAGCATTTTACGTCATCCTGTGCGCGCTCCCGAGAAGGAGGCTGTTCGAAATCCTAGATACCTTGAAATCCTCACTTCTGAGGTATCTTCATATTTCAATGTTATTTTGGCTCAAGAACGAGTGAGCATCGGAAGCGTCCTTAGTGATCAAGGCTCTCACAGAACAAACATGGCTGACGGGGTGGAGAAACGAATAGAGTTTTTTTTAAACGTAAATAAAATATTACTGATTTTTAACTTGTATAAACTTGTACCGAGTGTTTTTATTTGCAAGTTTGAGCTTGTCAGGAAATTTAACAGTTATCGGGACATGAAGGGAAATTCTATATTGACGTTAGCGTTAGTGCTGTGCCACCTCAGTTCATTGTTTTTAATGGCAAGATGCTAAATGCTAGACGCAAAACCCAAAACGCGATGGAAGCGCTATCTAAGTAGTGCGTTCGAATAACCTGACTTATTAGTCATTGACTAATTAGAATCCTCTCTACTGAGGCAGCTGCCTATGTAGACAGCAAGGCAGCTCCCTAGGTTTTCGAACACACCCTATGTGTGGGTGGGTGGGTCTTCATACGCTGTGTAAGGACCCTGATTGGCAGAAGAGACGCCTGTGCATAATGCAGGGGCGAGAAGAGAAGCGCTGTGCATGTGTTGGAAGAGGCATGTACAGCGACGTGCTCTCCTCGGGTGCAATCTGGTATCTCTCAGTAGCGGAAGACATTGAGTGCGCTAAATCGGGAGGAATATGGGGAGAAAATGCATAAAAAGAAAGAAATAGGGGTTATATTTATTAGACATCTCACAATATAGTGCATTTAAGTTAGTAATTAATACTAAATGTTTGCTTTGCCATATAAAAATTTATGTGATGTTTTGGACATAGTTGGCGACAGATGGACTAGACTAAACTCAGTAGTGGTGCTTCCAAAATCCACAGTTTCATCCATTACTGCAGAGCACCATGTCTTTAAAAACCACCAAGAGGAAACCAGGTGAGCTCACACCGATATAACCAATCTACAGATAATGACAAAATATTAGAAATGCCAAGATCAAACCATTTAGTGATACTGGAGTCCTGTAGATTGTGTCATGATCACCTTTAAAAAGACCACTCCTGTTAAAGCTTTCATTATATTAATCAGAAGTGTGCAATGACTTGCAGTGATATTTTTAAGTGGATTAGAGGGTCATGCCCAGTGATGGCATAGTTACCTTTAAAAAGTAACTTAGTTACTTTATTGATTACTTGATTTTAAAAGTAACTAAGTTAGATTACAAGTTACTTTATTAGTTACATTCAGCAGCTGCCGTAATGCAACTGGAGCTGCGTAGGCGATTGAAGCGGAATAAGGAACAAGAAAGACGCGGAAAACTAAGTCCTCTGTTCACAAGTGTAAGTAAGATAAATAAAATAAAAATTTTAGAGACAAATAAATAACAAAAAGACGATAAATATCTAAAATTTTGGCGAGTGGGGTTTGTAATGAGTCTGTAACTACAGGTATAGTGATCACGTCCCCACGTGTAGTACGTGGCGGTGTTGTGTGCATACTGCACACTTCTGTACTGAAAGTATGTACTTCTTTACCGGCCGAGTAGTGGATACTTCCTCCAATCTAGTGCATACTCTGCGATTCCGGACGCAGCTCGTGACTTAATTGTCACATAGGCCAGACGTCACTCTCCGAGACGCAAAAATAGTAACGCACAGTAACTTGGATAAGTAACTTTAATCTGATTACTGGATTGGAAATAGTAACGCGTTAGATAACTTGTTACTGAAAAATGTGATCAGATTAGACATCAGTGGTCATGCCAGCAAAATCAACTTCCCAGCATAACAAAGCCATTAACACCCTAGCTAAAATGGTCAATTATTAAGGCTTGTACTGTTCTCTTGGTGTATGGCCACCATTTATTTTAGTCACTGATCCAACTAAAACACTAGGCAGTTTTTGTGACTTAATCTTTGGCTGTCTTTGACCCAATAACAAACTTCTTCTTAAAATCACTTAGACTTTTTCTCAATTTCACCTAAAATCCCGGTGCAACTGAGCATGCTGTGCATTTATTCACATTTATTACTTACTTTGTTAAATGTCTGTATACAACATATTAGCTAAAAAAGAATCAATTTGTTTTCTATTTCAATAGCCTTAATCACTGTATAATATAATATATAATTCCCCCCTGTTTTCTGAATAATCAGTAATAGTTGGAACCTGAGTGTCATACTGGGTGCCGTGTTTGGTGCTGTTGTGATCATTCTTACAGTCTTAATAACACTGGCCGTGGTCTACCACAAAAAGAAAGCAAAAGGTAAAATGTCAAAATTTCTAAATAAAATGCATAATTTATTATTTTAAATGAAATCTATGCCATTAATGAGACATTAATCATGATATTATGACATGATGTGTACTTTTTCATTTTAAAGTAACTTGATACAAAGAATATATATTTCAGTAGTCATATACTTACAGTAGTCATATTGATTCTAAACTCAGGAGTTTGCAAAATAACTGCAAAACTTTATACATTCTGATTTTAACATATAATTAAAAGTACAAATTGATTTTTGTTATTTATTCATTTACATTATATGTTTAAAATAAAAGTACATGTAGTATTTAAAAGTGCATTTAACACACCAGAGCTGGGATTTCGAATACATCGTATCCAATCTCAGCTCTCCCATCCGGCTGGGCTGGATGCCTACATGAACAACGATTGGCTGTTGTTCACAGGGTGGGATGAGCCGGACCAGGATTTCTCATAACTGTTGCAATTGCTGCCTTTGCTGGCTGATTGATGGCGCCTGCACAGAGTTGGGGAATAATGCTGATCAGGGTGTGGCTTTGCGTGCACAAGGCTGATCCAATATGAACTCGCCTCGTGCAGGTGAAAAGAGGCAGTCAGCTACTGCACATGTGTCGGAGGGGGCGTGTGACAGTTGCAAATCTCCTTAGTCAGCAGTGGAGGGTTGTATCGGCAGAGATGAAGCATAACGCAGTCAGGGTAATTGGATACGACTAGATTAGGGGAGAAAATTGGAGGAGAAAATTGGGGGAAAAAGAAAAAAGTGCATTTCAATAAAAACTAAATGATATCTGTTGTGCTGTGACAATAGCTGTTCATCATCCAAGGATGTTTAATTGACCACAGAATTATAGAATTAAAAATATGCAACAAATATATTGAATATATTATTTCATACATGTTATAATCAGTAGTAAATACACTATATGTTCAAAAGTATGTGGACACCAGACCATTATATCCCTGCACCTAATTACCAATTTGCGACTATAACAGCTGCCACATCTCTGATAAGGTGTTGGAGTCATTATAGTTAAATGACCATTTTACATATCTATATATCTTGCAATAATATAGCTAAAACATCTAAACTGAATAGTTTGTGGTGTCCACATACATTTGGTCACAGAGTGAATATTATTTCAAACAAAAAAAATACATACTACATTAATTGTATTACCATTTTTATTTACTAGTTACCCATTCTTTATATTCTTTTCTATTTTTTATTGATCCATATCATTTAAAATCTCTATGAAATGATTTCAGATCAAAGTGGAAGAAGCATCAGCAGCTCACCCAGTGTCACACAAGTAAGATATTCTGACTCATGCTCAGATCAAAAGTCACAGTCCTATTTTTAACTTGCCTTGCTCTATGATTTGTCACCATTTGATCATGGTGACACAGACAGTGCCCTGGATTCCATGACTAGTTTTTTCCTGACTGTGCATTGTAAATTACAGGCCTTTAAAGACCCTGGTGTAAGCTGTTTTAAAATATGGCCAATCAATACAAAGTGCAACAAGTGGACTTTCATTCACTCTTATACACTTTCTACAAATTTATTAGGTGTTCAGGTGGTGCAGCAGTCTATCACGATAGCCCACCACCACTAAGATACAGGTCAGAATCTTAGGGGTGCTATCTGCCAGCCGGGCGTCTACACAGACATGATTGGCCTAAGCCCTGTGTAATAAGTCCACCTGCCATTGTGATTGGCAGAGTGGCTCAGAAATGAAATATGGCCGGCAGAGGGGGCATGGAGGTGCATGTGACTGACGTGTCACTACCTCTTAACTCACACTCACCCCTGCCTTGAGTCTTTCATTTTTTATTTTGTTTCTGTTATTTTGGTCACTGTTTTTATTTTTCTATTACCTTTTTTGTTTGTGTTGTTCTATCTTGGTTAAGCATGCTGCTTAAATTGAGTTGATTTTTCATTCCTGTTGGTGCGTGGCTTCACCTGGCTCCACATTGGTGAGGCATGATCCTCCCTGTCCAGGGTATTCCTGCCTTGTGCCCAGTGTTTCTGGTGGAACCTGACCCCCTCACCAGGATAATACTTTTAATGAAAATGAAACAAATCATTCAGTAATTTACTTTTTTTGTGGAATTTAGCCATCGAGGGCTTGGCAGGGACTTACCTTGGGCCACTCATGTGGCGCAGCGGTAAAACACGCTAGCACACCAGAGCTGGGATTTCAAATGGATCATATCGAATGTCAGCTCTGCCATCTGCCAAAACATGTTTAATTATTCTTATTCTTTGTACTATTATTATTATTATTATATTCTGACCTCAGTCTTTTTGCATTTGCAGCAGCCCCCGCAAGAGCTCATCTACACCACAGTCCATTTCAAGCCCAATGAAAAAGAATCACAGTTATACGCCAACCTGAAGATCTGCAGCCCAAAACCCAATTCAGCTAGTACAATGAAGACAAACGAGGGTGTGGAGTACTCTACTATAGGTGCAAATTTATGATCATCAATTTTTCTTTCTCCTAATATCATGCAGAATGTGGAAAGGCTGTAAAATCCCCTGTGATGGACTGAAGATTTGTCCAGTATGTATTCTGTCTTAAACCCAGTGTTTTGCGTGGTGACCCCAGTCAGGGTGAATCTGTTACTTGGGATGAATAAAGGAATGAATTGGCTTCACTCTGTAATGCTGCTACATACCTACAGAATACCAACAGCTTTTTAGGAGCCAGGTATAATGTGTATCACTCACTCACTTACTTTCTTAACCTCTTAATAGGCTGTGCTAGAGCCTATCCCAGAATTGGACGAGGCACCAGTCCATCGCAGGGCAGACACACACACACACCCATTCAACTATTGGGCAATTTAGTGTCTCCAATTAACCTGACTGCATGTTTTTGGACTGTGGGAGAAAACTGCAGCTCCCAGAGGAAGCCCACAGACAGTAAAATGACGTAAAAATACAACACACACACACACAAATACTTGCTTCTTTGTTTATTCATTGTTACATATCTTAAATTTTGGTGAAATACATGAAAAAATTAAATCGTATCTGAAGAAGTATATCATATGAATTATGAAATGCAGTTAATAAGGACAATAGGTAAATCATAGTTTGCAATCTGCTCTTAAGCGACCTGAGCCAGACCAACGCTGTTGTTCTCCCTGTTAAAAATGGTGTAGTAGTTTCTGATGAAAACATCACCCAGAATCCAGAGTGAGTCACTGCTCCCACTGAAACCAGTCTGACAGCTGGAGGATTCCTGCAACAAGAAAAGTGGATTCAGTATTTGTTAACATCTTTATTTTCTCATGCAAAATATGTTATTTATAACAAATAAAACATTGTTTTTTTATTGTTTATTGTTAAAGTAATACTCTAGGATGTGCCAACTATCTCACTGTGGAAATGTTGAACACTTGTGTAACCTGACAGATCTTATAAATCACATGTATACAACTCAAGGCCTACCAGGTCATTTTATGTGGCCCATGAGAGCCTAAAAGGTGTATGATTGTCCTAAAATATATTGTAAAATCATACTTAAACTGCATCTCCCACAATGAATGTCGACTTTGTGACACGTGAAGTGACCGCATCCCACCACGAGATAGTGGTGTATCTACAGTGTCTAACTAAGGTGGGTTTCAATCAACTGATGTTCAGGAATATCTACAAATAATCCCAAAATATCCAAGAAGAGAAAATTGAAGCAGAAGGACGAGAATTTAATGAACGATTGTAAAGCGAATACAAGACAGTGGTACATCTTTTGTGTTATGAGGCCGTGTCTGTGGTAAAGGAGTACAATATAGATATAGAAATACAATATAAACACAGAACTAAGAAAAACAGCAAATTGTTCAAGAATTAAAAGGCAGACTCCAATTGCAGCAGGGGATATTACAAACGGCCCTTTGAGGGTCACCATAAGGCTGATGTGGCCCTCTGTGAAAATTAGTTTAACACCCCTGTTGTAAATAAATAATGTTAATAAATTAAACATTCCAGACTAGAACACAATTGCACAAAGGCACCATTTTTATTTATTGTTTATTACAATTACTTTAGTTAGCTTTAACAAACCAAATTTTCTATTCAGCTTTAAATACATTTATATTAAAGCTTATGAAAAACAAGTTTAACTGACCTGACTGATGTAGGATGAAGCAGGGATGGTGAAGCTGTAGCCATTAAGGGTGAAGGTAATTGCGGGAAGACTTTGGACAGAGCTACAGCTCACAGTAGACTGCAAGGTAAGAATGAACAAGTTTCATTTTATAGGTCAGTTATCACTATTACTCTTTTTTTTTTACTATAACTTATACTTAAATTTGTCATCCATGAATGCAGTAGGACTTATAAAGCATCAGTAAACATGTACGTTTAAACTCACATCTCCATACTGGTCAGTGGTGGCGCCCAACCAGGAGTTAATGTTGCTGATGTCTGAGGTTGGACCAACAATAAGGGAAGTGCCGGTATCAACGATAGCCTGACACCCTCCAGAGCAGGCAACAGTCTGCCCATTTATGGTAACACTGCAAAATAAAAAGGACACATTATAATGGATAAAATTAACATCTGCGTGCGTCTAAAAAAGGTAGGACCTGGGTTCCTACAGCAAACATCTGCTAACATGTGGACTGAATAATTGATGTGGACATTTGTGTGCGTTAAAACACATGCAAACTTAATAAGAGTAGCAATAAATGTGCAAGTGTTTTTTCTAACTAAATAACATGTCCTGCACATTTGGTGTTAACTGTAATAAATAGCCATTTGGGGGAAGGAGGGTTCTAATTAATGGTTAATTAAAGCTGATAACAACAACCATAATAATTGAGATATACTGTTAAATCTGTTAAATCTTTAGTCTAGCATCTAGTTTTATAGCATACCTGTCCATGGTGACTTGGTAGTAGGTCTCAGATGAAAGAGGGATCCAGTAGATGTTGCCAGTGTAGTAGGAGCTGTCGAGCTCACCAAACATCACCACGCTACCCTGCTGACCACTAAAGAATACAAAATATGTTTGGAAAAAGTGGATCGAATGATATACTCTAGTGTCTCTCTATAGTAGAGAGAAGTCATACTTAGGGCTCAGGTAGACTGAGAAGATGTCCTGGGAGACCAGGTTCTGGCTCATCATGTTGTCAAAGACAGGGGTGGCCCCATCAGAAGAAATGGATGAGTAAGCCAGACCCAGGATGCCATCTGATTGCATGTAGGCCATGAAGGGAGCTTCAGTCTCACTCAGTCCAAAGACCTGATTTTGCACTGTGATTCCACCAACCTACAGGACAAAAGCTTAAAATGAACTCACTGTTCACTGCTGATATGATTTACAATATATAAGTTTATATTCACTAGTACCAAATTTCCATTTTGCATTAATGTTTTACAATTTCTATTTCATGTGTTATGGCAGGATACAGAAAGTGAATACTTTATTTAAATTTACATTTGATATTTGCAAATACAATCACAATTGGAAATTCAAGCTTTAAGCAAAACAAGGGTTTATAACTTTTTGGTAGCGCTAGATTCCGCTTTGTATTCAGTAATTGAACAAAGAAAAGGAATTATTTGGTTAAAGTAGCAGGATAATTTGTGCCATTTCCTAATTATTCAACCCCTATATAATATTGCTAATCTTAAAACCTACTGCTAGTTTGTAGGACCTAAAGTTTGGTTACAACATGATTAAACCATTCAGAACTTAATAACTACCCTTAGTTTGCTTCAGCTGTGTTAAAGTAACAGGATATTTTGTTTATACTGCTATGTCTTCATTATTCAACCCCTATATAATTGCTAATCCTAAAACCTTAAAACACACACACATCTAAGAGCAATTTTAGTATCTCCAATTATCCTGACTGCATATTTTGGACTGTGTAAGGAGCTCCCTGAAGAAACCCAAGCAGACACAGGGAGAACATGCAAACTCCACACAGAAAAGACCCAGACCGCTCCACCTATAAATCGAACCCAGAACCTTTTTGCTGTAAGGCAACAGTGCTACCCACTGAGCCACCGTGCCACTTTTAAGTGTAAATTGATGCATGAAAATTAATTTTAAACCAAATCCACAAAGTATGCAGAAAGTCAAGGGGTTTAAATACTTTCTGAATTCATTACATTTATAGTTCACCCAATTGTTAAAATTCCTACAAAAAAGCTAATGCAAATGGTAAATATTTAAATATAGCTTTCCCTTTTGTTGGGAAACTGATACAAAGTTACAAAACTAAGAAAACCTTCTTTACCTATGAACAATTTAAAAATGAACTTTTGTATATTTTATACCTGCACTGTGTCATAACCCAGGATTCCAGTCATGCTGCCAGTACCATAGCTAATAGAGAGAGCCTGGTTGTTGGTCTGGAAGGTGCTGGACTGTGATGGGTTGAATTGATTGTGGTTCTCTGAAGGAAAGAAATATCTGTTAGTGCAGAAAGTGCTGAATGTGCTGGATGTCCAGACATTGAAATGAACTGAACCCCTCTGGCTGAGAGATGAAACATCTCCCTCATCTTAATAATGCTGCTCAGCAGGAACAGATATTTAGGAGGGCGGATAATTAAGTAAAAGAAAAAGACAGCCATCTCATAATTATTTATAATAATACATACAGAAATGAACTTTTTCTTCACAAACTTGCTTTTAATTCTTTAACCAATTAGTTCTTTTACTTTTACACTTTTAGTTTTAAAAAATAATTGCATATTTTTTTTGCACTTAATCATATGTTTAATAAAAGCTTTACAGATAGTCTAAGTATGTTAGGAAAGAGTATTTACACTTTTTCAAAGGTATAAAGACACTTCAGGAAGAACATTAACTAATTGTACTAGGTCTTGATCCAGTAAATTGCTGTTTATAGGATGCCTTCACACACCCACTTTGGTACCATTAATGACAGGACAGGTAATTACTGGTCAAACAATTTTGTGTTCCCAATTCACCTCACATGTCTTTGGACTCTTAAAGGAAATCGGAGCTCCCGGAGGAAACCCATGCAGACACAGGGGGAGCATGCAAACTCCCCACAGAAAGGTCCTGGGCTGCTCCACTGGGAATCAAACCCAGCACCTTCTTGCTGTGAGGTGACAGTGCTACCCACCAAACCCCCGTGCCACCCATAAAGATCCAGGTTTGTTTGTTTTACACTTTGGTTACATTTATGACAGAAATGGTAGTTACTCGTTAAACAAGATTCATAAGTTCACAAGTTTTAACGTCAAACACAGTCATGGACAATTCAGTGTCTCCAATTCACCTCACTTGCATGTCTTTGGACTGTGGGAGGAAATCTGAGCTCCCAGAGGAAACCCACGCAGACACGGGGAGAACATGCAAACTCCACACAAAAAGGACCCGGACCGCTCTACCTGGGCATCGAACCCAGGACTAAAGATCCAGGTAAAAGTGCATTTGTAAATGTGGATTATTATGGTTTAACAGTCAAACTACAAAAAGTGTATTTTAGTAAACTATAAAGAAGGAATTAAATTAAATGAAAAACTAAAATTTACAAATAAAAAAAACAAAAACCCTTGAACAAAGTGAAATAATATCAAAATTAGAGCTGAATTTATTAATGAGTTTTAATTTTTTTGCAACATACACGTGTCACAATGTGTAGTGGGTATTCGTACATTTTCCTATAAAACTCAACTACATTAAAATACCACATTAAAATACTGTATATTGTGTGTTTGTGCTAAAAAATCTAACATAAAAAATATTATAAATTATAATATTTAATATCTATTATTATACATCCACTATATATATTAATACATCTGCTTTAATATTTAATTTAAATATTTGATTTTAAATACTTACGACAAGCCTGGCTTGAGCAGGAGGTGGAAGGTACCCACAGGTTGGAGGAGCCAGAATCAAAAACGACTTGGAAGGATTGAGGTGGAGTGCCAATGCTGATCACACCATAGTAGGACAACTGAGAGTGACAAAACAAGACTTGTTGCACAGACTGATTTTATAGAAATACACAATAATTAATTCTTATATAGAATGTTTAACATACATCAGCATCATTGGTCATGGACTCAACACCGTTCTGTGCAGCAAACTTGCCAGTGGGGTTGTAGGGGAATTTCAGCCTGTATTCCTCCCACAGTCCTTTCTCTCGCAGAGCCTGTCGGGCACTCTTACCCTTGATCAAAGGCACCCTGCCAAGTTTTATAAGTTTTAAACATCAGTACAAATGATTTCATTATAAACATAAACAAGAGAAAAGCAACTTTAAGGGTGATGACACAAGAAATAAGTGTGCCAGCCAGATTGTCTAATCATCTCTAGTATGTTTATGGCATATATAAAGCACTGCATTTTTATTTTTGGCATTGTATAAAGCTGTAAATAAGAATAAATAAGGATTGTATTTGCTATAGTGTAATAATATAAAATAAAGCACTTACTTGATGCACTCTGCAAGTGCCACTAAGGCACACAAGGCCAGAATCAGCTTCATGGTTCTTTCTGAGACGTTTGCACTTTGCTCAGTCACTGAATACCCAGAGACTCCAGGCCTTATATACAGCTGAACCACAATCTCAAAATGTATTTTTCTTATCTGCCTGATGTTAACACAGATTAAGTCAAGGAAACTCAAATATCACTAACCTTTTATCTTCATGACCTACAACATTCAATACTTACCTACTTGAAACATCAAAACATGATGTGTTTATCAAGGTTGTGGTCTCAATTTTTTAAGAATTATGTTGATGTTTGATAAGTCTGAATGGAATCTAACGTCAACAGGGCACTTAAAGTTTAATCAAATACAGGTAGGTACAAGTGTTCCCAAACATAATATATTACTTTAATAAGATGCATGTAAATACAACTTTAGCTTTCATATATACATGTCAGCTTTGCCTTAAACCTAAAATGTAAACTTAGTATTCTCTGCAGCTTTTAAAGAATGTATACATTAATGCACAATAAATAAATTAGCAAAAATATAGTTCTTCTATATATAGAGTTCTTCTAAAATCTATACCCAAGTCAAAGTAATAATAGAAACTAATTATGTCTTAATAACAGAACTAATTCTGTCTTAACACAAAATTATACTTTTCTTGATGAACTAAAGTCAGATTTGTAGAGATCCATGGTGTTGGACAGGGTAACAAAGTCATTTTTTAAAAACCTGGGTGATCATAAATCCTGTCTACAAATAGAGGAAATTTAGAACTAGTGCTAATTAGATGAGTTAGAACTAATTTAAATGAGTTATATCTGCAGAATGAAGAATAAAAACATATACAGTGTATTTAATAAGTATTTAGACTTCTTGAATTTTGCACACTTTATTTGAGTAGGTGTTCTGTAGATATCACACAGTATTTCTTTAGCGACTTCTTTGTGCAGCCTTGATAATGCACTATATGCCGCTGATTTTGCTCTCAAGCATTTCTCATCTGTGTTTTTGCTCTATTTTGGCAGTTGCATATAGAGTATTTATTTCTGACAGACAGCTGGGATTTATAGACACTTTTTGTGTAGTGTGCATACCTTATGAGTGTAGTGAATATTGGGCTGTAATCTGTGTATGACATAAGCTTAAACTTAATTGGCAAGATTGTGGAGCCAAATACAGAGCAGTAAGTGTTGATGTGATGTGCTTTGTTCCAATATCCTTTTTTTTTTTTTTTTTTTTTTTACAATTTGTTGTTGTTACCATGCTTTAATTATACAAAAATGGCTACATTTATTTATTTATTAGGATTTTAACATCATGTTTTACACACTTTGGTCATTCATGACAGGAACGGTAGTTATTGGTTACACAAGGTTCATCAGTTCACAAGTTCAATGTCAAACAGTCTTGGACAATTTTGTATCTCTAATTCACCTCACTTGCATGTTTTTGGACTGTGGGTAGAAACCGGAGCTCCCGGAGGAAACCCACGCAGACACAGAGAGAACATGCAAACTCCACACAGAAAGGACCCCAACCGCCTCACCTGAGGATTGAACCCAGGACCAGAACCGCCCCAAAAATGGCTACAAAAGAAAATATGACTAAATCCTTGTCTTAACTGTAAACAAAAAGCAAGAAATTTTTTTAAAATATCAGAGTAGCAATTTATCAACTAATAAATAATAAAATGATAGCTGTTATCTGACCCATCAGATGACAGTGCACAAGAAACCATAATTCTACTGTGTTAAATATAACCATATGGTTTTGGGAGTAGTTCAGAAAACAACTGTTACTTAATACAGCTCACCACTGCACCAAGAAATGCATTCTGAAATTGTATTACGCAAAGAGAAAGCTACATCAATTTTATGCAAAAAAGGTCTGAGCTCATCTGAGATGGACCAAAAAAAGTGGAAATGTGAGCTGTGAGTGAGATGAGTCCACATTTCAGCTTGTTTCCAGGAAAAATAGACATTAAGTTCTCTGTGCCAACTGTTATCAGCAAAAGTAACGCTGCGCCACAAAAGCCAAAATATGTCATGATGTAGGGGTGTATCAGTACCCATGGCATGGGTGACTTACATATGTATGAAGGTACCACTGACACAGAGGCATATGTTTGAACTTTAGAGAGACACATCAAGGTGACATTTATTTAACAAAACAATGCCAGGCCTTATTCTGCACATTACACCAGCCTGGCTTTATAGACTTTTAGAAGTGCATGTGTTAGACTAGCCTGCCTGCAGTCCAGATCTGTATTCTACTGAAAATGCACAGCACATCATAATCAAGCAACAGTGACCACAGTGACCATTTGTTTAGCATTTTATCTGTGCCAGTTTATTGTAATATTTATTCTTTTTGAAAATTCTGAAAGAATTTGTAAGAAAAAGTATGTTTTGGAGATTTAGAACAGTTGTAGAAATGCTTACAATCCTAACCTACAGTCTCAACCCTGATGCATGACTGTGTTAGTAAGTGTAACTGTAAACATGTACTGTACATTAAACATGATGTTCAGTTCAGTTCTGCTTCTGTTTTGTTTAAGTACTGTTTTATATTTTTATAGTTTTATATTTATATTTGTATACAGTACTTTTATTGTTTGCTGTTTTTTAAAGGGGGGGTTGTATTCCAATTTCGTTGTGCAAGTGTACAAGTACAATGTGCAATGACAATAAAGGATTCGTATTCGTATTCGTATGTTGAAGGACATTCGGCACTTTGCCTTTAAGTGTGGGAGTAAATGTTTGTTAATTAGGTGTGTTCACAGTATTATTAAAAGAGGCGATTAATTCCACCTCACAAATATTTGTATTAATATATCGTTATTTTTTTTATTGTATATAACTGTTAATATTGCAGGTAAGCCAACTCAAGCTATGTCAGTTGATAAGGGTCTGTATATAAATAAATTATATGCTTTCAATTTTGTGGCAACAGTTTGAGAAAGGCTATTCCTCCTCTAGCATGATAGTGTTTCTATGCATAAATCAAGATCCATAATGACATAGTTTGACTTTCATGGCCTGTATTCACTGTAATCTCTGTACTAACTTCAACTTACCTGACCCCACTAACCACATTTGGGATGAAGTGTAATATTAATTGTGAGCCAGGTTGAATCCTCTAACTTTAGTGTCTGACTTTACAAAACTGAATGCCTATAAATTCTCACAGACTTAAATCTTGTAAAAAGCCTTCTATTAAAAGGCTGTTGTATCTGCATGGGTATAGTAACCCTGGAGAGGAAACCAATCTACCTCAGGACAGAATTCCCTAAGACATCCCCTACTCACACCTATGGCTAATTTTGACAGCAAAACTTCATACTGTGGAAAATAAAAAAATATATATGATACACTTAGTCAGTTTAGGGATGTACCATATATAACAAATATAGCATAATATTTATTAGCACATGCATGTAGAATAACAGTTAAAATGGTAAAAAAAAAAATACCTTGTAAGTGGTTCAAATTAAATTTAAATAAATGTATATACAAAGTACATTGATTGATTTGCCACATGCAGAATGCTTTCAATCTTAACTTGCCTATTTAAGCAGTTATATTTGGTTCAAGATAAACCATTCTTTATCCATTTAAGTCATGGAGGCCCTAAAGCATCAAAACATCCCCACACCACCAAACCATTATGGTACAACTGACTATTGATATGATTTTCATTTTATGGAATAATACTATATGTTTATGCCAAAATTAATGAGACCCCTGTCCTCAAGAAAGTTAACATTTTCATGAGTTTACAGAACAAGGTATTTGTGGCAAATTTGATGTGAGCATTTATACAGTATGTACAACATTTGTACATCTGTTGATTAGTAGTGTGTTTGTTTTTACCATGCAACAGTTGTATTAATAACAATTTTGTATTCTATACCTATAGTCACTAGATGTTCACTTAGATTCTATTGTGACTTTCTGGATGAAGCGTCAGCATGCTTTTGGAGGAACTTTAATAGCCTGGCCACTTCTAACAACATTTGCCAAATTTGTTAATATTGTGATATTTGACAGATATTGTGATATTGGCTTTTACTGTGATTCACTGGAGTTACAGGGCCTAAAACATGGCTGTGTAACCCTTTACAGACTTTACTGCTACTCTTCGAAGGCTTCTCACAAAACTTTAAAAAAATGTCAGTGAGAATTTGTGCCCATTCAGTCAAAAGAGCAGTTGTATGGCTGGGCACTGATTGGTCAAGAAAACCTCAACTGATGTTACAGTTCATTCCAAAGCTCTTCAATGTTGTTGAGGTCAGGACTCTGTGCAGGACACTGGAGCTTCTTTAAAGTGAGTTTTTCTGAGTATGTCTTTATAGAGTTTGGTTTGTGCACCGGGCAAAGTGCCTTCCCTAAACTACGGTGGCCGAGAAGTGCAAAACAAATTAACATTTTAGAAAACAAAATTACAACAGTAAAAACAAAATTACAAAGGTAAAAAAAAAATACATTTTAGAAAACACAATTACAAAGGTAAAAACAAAATTACCAGTGCCGAAACAAATTTACAAAAGTTGAAACACTTTTACCAATGCCGAAACAAATTTACAAGAGCTGAAAAACTTTTACCAATGCCGAAACAAATTTACAAACGGCAGCTCTGACGGAAAAGGTAGGAACAATATACAGGAAGTGCTTGTTGTTTACCTGCTGTCAATCAAACTGTTTGGCGGGGATAAAGTGAACAGAGTTGTGTCGGCAGTTGTGACGGTGAATGATCAGCGATGTTTTGTCCATTTTGTGGCAATCATTTTAGCCAATTAGTCCGCTTTTGTTTTTCTTGCGGTAAATCGTTAGAATTTTTAGAAGAGCAGTCAAAAGAAGAACGGGCTACTTCTAAAACATCTGGAAATGTTAAAGAAAGTAAGTGTAATGTAAACGCTAGCTAGCGTTAGGTATCTTTGGCAGAGATTTTTTTTATTATTAAAGTATAATGCACCCAGTTAATTATTTGATTACCACCGGGAAAGGGCTGCTAACTCTCTTCTGATGTGTGGGGTGTTGGGGTGTTTAACTTTTGCGAGAGAGTTGGCAACCCTGCCACAACGTATGCTGGGACTGCTAACTTTAATGTCATATTGTGTGGATGATCAGTTTTATCTATTCCAGCTAAACAACCTTGCCAGTCGTACAAACAGTTTATGGATTACAAAAACAACAAATCAAAAGAAAGACAGTCCTTTAGCTGTGGGCCAAAGAGACGACTTAAACATGAAAGACGACAAGTTCAGGTAAGGTTCCACAATATATGTTTTGTTATATATAAACGACTATTGTCAGCAAGAAAATAGGTTTACAGTTAGTTCATGTTTTAATCAGTAGACCAGTTTGGTGTGCTATGCAACAATCATATAAATTAGGATTTACAGTAATCGTATTCTTTGTCTTAAATTTTTCTAGATAAACATAGGATTGATGGTGCCACATGGGTGTGATTTGAAACCTGCAAGAGGCAAAACACTTCCATTATTTACAGACCCAGAAATAACAGCCCCTGATTTACTGAAACTTGCTGTCCATAAAATGAGAGTCTTTAACAAGGACATGGATGAAGGACCATACGTCCTTTTGTTTCCAGATTGCTCTGAAGTGGTCCATGTGCCTGGAACAGAAAGGCCATTCATGTTGGCTGACTATAGAAAAGAAATAGGAAAGACATATTGCAGAATCAGTTTTTTCCTATGCCAAGACAAACATTTTAGAGGAGGTTTGTGAATCTGAAGATTTTAAAATATATATTTAAAACTGTTGTGACACATAATGTAGTGCTTTTGTTTCTTTTAACTGCAGTGGATGCTAGATCAGAATCAGACTCTGATTCTGAAATTGTCATCACAACTAGGAGCAGAACTGAATTCAATCAGGCTGACACCGTGGTGAGTTAACATGAAACATAATTTAGGGAAGATGTACATGGGAGAATTGAGTATATGCATAATGCTGGCCAGTATTTTGGTTCAACAGTGTGCGTGTACGTGCATGTGCGTGAGTGTGCATGTGTGTGAAAAACGCACCACCAGTTCACTTCCTTGTATCTACACCCTTTGTTCATTTTATCAGCTCCACTGAGCATATAGAAGCACTTTGTAGTTCTAAAATCACAGTTTGTAGTCCATCTTTTTCTCTGCATACTTTGTTACCCTGCTTTTCAAAATTGAGGACCACCACAGAGCAGGTATTATTTAGGTGTTGGATCATTCTCAGCACTGCAATGACACTGACGTGGTGGTGTGATAGTGTGTGTTGTGCTGGTATGAGTGGATCTTGCTGCTGGACTGAGAATAGTGCACCAACCAAGAAATACCTGCTCTGTGGGAGTCCTGACCATTAAAGGTCAGCATGAAAGGGGACTAACAAAGCAAGCAGAGAAACAGATGGACTACACACTGTAATTATAGAACTACAAAGTGCTCCTATATGGTAAACAGAGCTGATAAAATGGACAGTGAGTGTAGAAACAAGGAGGTGGTTTTAATTGTATATACAGTGTATCACAAAAGTGAGTACACCCCTCACATTTCTGCAGATATTTAAGTATATCTTTTCATGGGACAACACTGACAAAATGACACTTTGACACAATGAAAAGTAGTCTGTGTGCAGCTTATATAACAGTGTAAATTTATTCTTCCCTCAAAATAACTCAATATACAGCCATTAATGTCTAAACCACCGGCAACAAAAGTGAGTACACCCCTAAGAGACTACACCCCTAAATGTCCAAATTGAGCACTGCTTGTCATTTTCCCTCCAAAATGTCATGTGATTTGTTAGTGTTACTAGGTCTCAGGTGTGCATAGGGAGCAGGTGTGTTCAATTTAGTAGTACAGCTCTCACACTCTCTCATACTGGTCACTGAAAGTTCCAACATGGCACCTCATGGCAAAGAACTCTCTGAGGATCTTAAAAGACGAATTGTTGCACTACATGAAGATGGCCAAGGCTACAAGAAGATTGCCAACACCCTGAAACTGAGCTGCAGCACAGTGGCTAAGATCATCCAGCATTTTAAAAGAGCAGGGTCCACTCAGAACAGACCTCGCGTTGGTCGTCCAAAGAAGCTGAGTGCACGTGCTCAGCGTCACATCCAACTGCTGTTTTTGAAAGATAGGCGCAGGAGTGCTGTCAGCATTGCTGCAGAGATTGAAAAGGTGAGGGGTCAGCCTGTCAGTGCTCAGACCATACGCCGCACACTACATCAAATTGGTCTGCATGGCTGTCACCCCAGAAGGAAGCCTCTTCTGAAGTCTCTACACAAGAAAGCCCGCAAACAGTTTGCTGAAGACATGTCAACAAAGGACATGGATTACTGGAACCATGTCCTATGGTCTGATGAGACCAAGATTAATTTGTTTGGTTCAGATGGTCTCAAGCATGTGTGGCGGCAATCAGGTGAGGAGTACAAAGATAAGTGTGTCATGCCTACAGTCAAGCATGGTGGTGGGAATGCCATGGTCTGGGGCTGCATGAGTGCGGCAGGTGTTGGGGAGTTACATTTCATTGAGGGACACATGAACTCCATTATGTACTGTGAAATACTAAGCAGAGCATGATCCCCTCCCTCCGGAAACTGGGTCGCAGGGCAGTGTTCCAGCATGATAATGACCCCAAACACACCTCTAAGACGACCACTGCTTTATTGAAGAGGCTGAGGGTAAAGGTGATGGACTGGCCAAGCATGTCTCCAGACCTAAACCCAATAGAACATCTTTGGGGCATCCTCAAGTGGAAGGTGGAGGAGCGCAAAGTCTCGAATATCCGCCAGCTCCGTGATGTCGTCATGGAGGAGTGGAAAAGCATTCCAGTGGCAACCTGTGAAGCTCTGGTAAACTCCATGCCCAGGAGAGTTAAGGCACTTCTGTGAAATAATGGTGGCCACACAAAATATTGACACTTCAGGAACTTTCACTAAGGGGTGTACTCACTTTTGTTGCCGGTGGTTTAGACATTAATGGCTGTATATTGAGTTATTTTGAGGGAAGAATAAATTTACACTGTTATATAAGCTGCACACAGACTACTTTTCATTGTGTCAAAGTGTCATTTTGTCAGTGTTGTCCCATGAAAAGTTATACTTAAATATCTGCAGAAATGTGAGGGGTGTACTCACTTTTGTGATACACTGTATGTATATCTCATAAGGGAAGAATAATACAGGCTATATAAGTTTGTTGAAAATTGTATGTTTTTACCCTCAGGTTTTTAAACCCCAGAACCAAAGTACTCCCAAAAACAAACCCGAAGATGAAGTGTAAGTACTAACGTAATTTTTTTTTTTTGACTAAATTAAGTATGAAATAGTACAAGAATAATGTGAAACATAACAAAACTATCCAGATTATTATGGCTTTCCCTGTTGCACTAAGTAAGCAATTTTAACATGTTTTTAGAGATGCAATGGGACATTCTTCCTCTACAATATCTGCTGGACAGGTATTGAAGCAGATGTTACCTCCATTTTTTTGCTTTCAGTTTTGTTGTGTTAGACATTTAGGTTCTTTAATGTCCTTCCCTATTTTTTAGATTCTAATATCAGATTCTGAGGATAATCTGGATCCACCTGGATCCAATCAGGCCAAGTCTCTTTGCTACAGGTAAGCAAAAAAAAGACTCGCTTAATAGAAACTTTGATTATATAAATTTAGACTAGATAGAAAAGAAACTGATAAATTGTTTCTAAAAACATCTGTAGAATGGTTATCCTACAGAAAGCCCTTCAGGGATCTACATAAGTTGTAAATCACTTAAAAAGCATGTTTTAGTGTAAAATGGATATAGTACCTTTTTAACACAGGAATGATAATTTCCCTACAGTAAATACACAGACCTTTATGCACCATGTGTTGAGGATGAGGAGGATGAAGAGCCTGTTCCTGTTAATGTTCAGAATATACCAGACTTGACCATGTAAGCTGGCAGTTATTGATGGTGGCAATTTAGTTTTTCTCTTTACATTTACTGATAAAAGATTAAATTACTTATATAATAATATGTGAAATCAGCCTTTTACTGCACATCAGCTTTGTCAAACAGTGTGTACTGTCTGGAATTTCCTATGTAAGTCACTCTTGTGTAATTATAGGGAGGAGGTAAACATTACACTACCTGAAATCATCACAAATCTGTCACATCCTATTGATCATGGAAGAGTCAGCCGGTTCAACATCTCAAGGTCAAATGTTTGGGATGGAGCAATCCGAGGTTTCAAGCGTGCAACCTATTCAGAAACCTGTGACATGCTGGTCAGATTTACTGATGATGCTGGTGTTTTTGAAGATGGAATTGATGCAGGTGGTCCTAGACGAGAGTTTCTAACTCTATTAATGAAACATCTAAAAGATCGGCCAATTTTTGATGGACCAGCAGGACAACGTTTCTTGGTCTACAATGCAAACGGTATTTATAGTGTTAGACTTGTGACTTCCACTTATGTTACATCATTTATATGATTTGTTAATTGAACTGTTCCATAGATATCAAGCAACAATTTGCTGAGTTTCAGCTTATCTGAATATAGAAATAAGAATAATTTTCATTCACAGCTGTCAGGGAGGATGAGTACTACTTGGCAGGGAAGATGATTGCAGTGTCAGTTGTGCATGGAGGTCCAGGTCCCCATTTCCTGTCAGAAGATCTTGTACATTACCTAGCAGGCCAGCCTTCATTCAAAGCAACAGTTGATTTAATAATTGAAGAAGAAATAGGGAAAGCTTTGCGAGAGGTAAGAAAAGTGTAAGGCTATTGTAGGGCAGGGTTTATCGATTTGTTTCTTAAAAGTTTACTTCCATGCTCACATACACAGAGGAATGGCTACATTTATTATTCTGTGATAGTACAGGAAGTAGGATTAAGCTATGTATGTAATGTAATGAGAAGGTGAGCATATACAGTATATACATTTATTGACTGAGCTTATACACCGATCAGCCATAACATTAAAACCACCTCCTTGTTTATATACTCTTTGATTATTTGTCAGCTCCACTTACCATATAGGATCATTTTGTAGTTGTTTAAAAACTGACTATAGTCCATCTGTTGTCCAATCTGCATACTTTGTTAGCCCCCTTTTACTGTGTTTTTCAATGGTCAGGACTCTACAGAGCAGGTATTATTTAGGTGTTGGATGATTCTCAGCACTGCAGTGACACTGAAATGGTGGTGGTGTGTTAGTGTGTGTTGTGCTGGTATGAGTGGATCAGACACAGCAGCGCTGCTGGAGTTTTTGAATACTGTGTCCACTCACTGTCCACTCTATTAGACGTTCCTACCTAGTTGGTCCACCTTGTAGATCTAAAGTCAGAGATAGCTCATCTGCTGCCTATTGTGTTGGTCATCTTCTAGACCTTCATCAGTGGTCACAGGATGCTGCCCATGGAGTGCTGTTGGCTGGATATTTTTTGTTTGTGGACTATTCTCAGTCCAGCAGTGACACTAAAGCGTTTAAAATCTCCAGCAGCGCTGCTAACTGCATAACACCAGTTACAAAGGTGTTAAGGTATGCCAAGAAACATATTGCCTACACACATTTTAAAAAAATGTTCCTCAAGGGTTTTTAATGAATGCAGTGGTTATGTTTATAATGCTGCATGTGCATGTAGTAAGTAGTTTTTCATATTATTGAAGTGTTGTATATGCATGCAAATAATTCAGTATTGAACTCATGCCTTTATGTAGAGCCATTGTCTTTACCAAAAAACCTTTTGTGATATACAGCCTGAAACCAAAGAACTCCTAAGTGCACCTACATGGTTTGTTGAGCTGATGAAATAAGACAATGATACAAGAATATTGTTTTAATGAAATGGTTGATTACTTGTTGTGCCCCATTTTTGTTTTTTAGATTGAGAATGCTGCTTCTGTGGAGGCTCTGCAAGACTGTACTCTGAGGCATAGCACAATGTTACAGACAGCTGGCTGTCTGAGACATGTGGCAGCTCTTGAAGAAAAGAAAACAGTTGTGTCAGACTATCTCCGATGGTATATTATTGACCGCAACGTGTGTAATCGACAGGTAACAGCATATCTTAGTCTTACAATTTTTGGTTGGTTACCTTCCATTTAAAAAAACAAATATAGTGCCAGTCTGCAATTCAGCTGTTAAATGGCACTGTAAGTACTGATGTCAGTTAAGTATAGCATCAATAATGTACTAGATATAACACTTTTTAAAAAATGTTTCTGGTGATTGTTTTAATGGATATTCATTTTAAATAATGTTTATCATATTGTTTATACACATACTGTATGTAATTGGCACTATACAGCAGTGTAACTGTGTTGTACTCTTTAGATTTAAGGAAGGTCTTTCAGCCCTTCAGTTTTTAACTGCACTGCAGCAGTACCCTACATTGCTGGCCCCTGTCCTGTGCTACTCAGAAAAGAAACTTACTGCTCTTGAACTTGAGAGACTTTTCAAACATGACCTCAGTCCATCAGGAAGCAACAGAAGGCTCAGAGAAGGACAAACCCTGGGTTACTGGGCAGACTATCTCCTTGATTGTGAAGGTGTGCAAAAGATTGCATAATAAATTTTAATTTTTACTACTTGGATGTGCATGATAATTATATTCCTTTACAGAAGGCCAGGCTGCTCTGTGTGTGGAAGATGTTTTAATGTTTGCAACTGGACTAACTTCACTTCCCCCCTCTGGATTGGAACCACTGCCAAAAATCGAGTTTCTGGATGATTCACCATTCCCAATGGCAAATACATGTTCAAACACATTAAAATTACCACTCCTAGATTCTTACAATGTGTTTAAATCACGTATGGATTTTGGAATTCAGAATTCCCCAGGATTTGGCTGTTTTTAAAATGTGTGATCAGTTTGTAGATATGAGCTGGGGAAAAGCATGTTTTGGTTAGGTCTATATGCACGTGTGAACATGTTCTTGTTCATGTTAGGTTACATTTGGACAGATTTATTAAAGTCCTGATATCTCAAAGAGGTAATAGGAAAAGAAATACAGATAAAGAGTTAATGTTTATTTTCCATTTTGAGAGTTTAATAAATATTTTGTACTATGCATTGCTGTTACTCAATTTATTTCAAACTTTTTCAACATTTTCTTACTGTGATAATTGAGGTCAGATGTCATGGACAGCAAAAGTTAATTTAAAAATTAACTCAGTTAATTTATGTAATTAAAACAATCATAGCTGAGCAATTTCTTTTAGCCATAAGTATAGTTCTGATGCGGACTCCCAGTTAATTGGCTTCTGTAGTTGACTGCACTCCACAACAAGATCCAAGTACTCCTGGATGTTTTGGTCACCACATGAATTGACTGACTGTCTTGATTCAGGGAAAACATCCAGTTCTGTTTCTTCAATTCTAAATCCACAGTCTCTGGAGCCAAACCTAGAATGAGGAATGGATCTTATTAGTAGAGTTTATTTACATATGAGCTACAAATAAAACAATAACAGATACAGGGAAATAGCAGTCCATCACCAATCAATTACCTGTGTGGTAAATAGTACAGTTCATTGGGCACTCCTCCAGGACATGATGCGGTTCTAGAAGTGCGAATCCTGTGACTGTTCCACAGTGTCACACATTCATCCAGGTCCTTCTGTATGACATCACTGAAGCAAAATCTCAGCAAGCATTGGTGTTCATGACTTCCATTGAAGTATCCTGCATCTCGGAGGTCTGCAAATAACTCCATCCAGAACTGAGACCTATAGAAATTAACATTAACGGTCTACAGTGAGGTTAAATATACTGTACAACAAATGTATTAACCGGTGTGTTTTCACGCACTTAACTATTGAATTTAGGTTCTTTATAGTGAGGTTCATGTCAGTTAATCTAGAAGATTATAACTGATACAACAAAGCGGCAAAAACCTATAGTCTTAACAGTAGTTATGAAAACGGAAACTCATAGGTACATACCTTCCCTTTCTGAATATGGACCACCATGACTCGATGCGTTGATTATTGGTGGATGAACCATACATATGGCTAGACGCTCCCGAGTAGTAATCAGTGTGCTGGTGCCGTAGGGTACACTGAACTGCAGCCATAATGCCGTTCTCCGTACCGCAATCGGTCCTCAATCTCATGGGGACAGCACCAAGGTTTCGCACACAAGTGATGAAATTGTGAGCAATAACTGAGGGGTTGTTATTTGTTGGTCCACATACAAGCCACAGTACTTTCCGCGAAAATCCGTCTATACATCCCGAAAGGGCCAAACCGAATGGCTTGAGTTTGTCGTAACCGTCAGCGTGCCACATGTAATTCGGCCCCATTGAGTGGTAGGTTCTTCTAATAAACCTTCTGCGTGCTCTCATCTCACATCCTCGAGGATTAAGCTCCTGTAGTAACACCATAACATCATCCCTCTTTACTCGTAGATTGTACTTTTGCGTGAGTACTTGCCACATTGTTCGATAGCCAAAGAGCTGTCCAGGTCCACGAAGCTCCAACCCTATAGCATTCCTGACAGCGTGTGTAGAAGAATAGCCCTTTCTACGGTACAGTCCAGCCTGTTTAAGTTTAGTTTTAAGAGATCGCAAACTAATGTTAACACCATGTAAGGAGGACATCATGTCAACGATAACATCGTAGGAGTGGCCTTTATTGAAATACCCTATACACAAATTTATTACGTCTTCTTTTGACTGCTCTTCTAAAAATTCTAACGATTTACCGCAAGAAAAACAAAAGCGGACTAATTGGCTAAAATGATTGCCACAAAATGGACAAAACATCGCTGATCATTCACCGTCATAACTGCCGACACAACTCTGTTCACTTTATCCCCGCCAAACAGTTTGATTGACAGCAGGTAAACAACAAGCACTTCCTGTATATTGTTCCTACCTTTTCCGTCAGAGCTGCCGTTTGTAAATTTGTTTCGGCATTGGTAAAAGTTTTTCAGCTCTTGTAAATTTGTTTCGGCATTGGTAAAAGTTTTTCAGCTCTTGTAAATTTGTTTCGGCATTGGTAAAAGTGTTTCAACTTTTGTAAATTTGTTTCGGCACTGGTAATTTTGTTTTTACCTTTGTAATTGTGTTTTCTAAAATGTATTTTTTTTTTACCTTTGTAATTTTGTTTTTACTGTTGTAATTTTGTTTTCTAAAATGTTAATTTGTTTTGCACTTCTCGGCCACCGTACTAAACTGTTGCTGAAAAATTTAAATAAGTAAGTTTTTAATTGTATTTATATAGGATACTGTAAATAAAACAAAGCTAAAATAAAGTTAAAACTAAAATAGTAAAAAAAAAAAACAATAAGAGTGCAGAATGTGTTTAGTTTTTTATGTACGTGTACAAGGATAATATTAGCATTTGTAAGCAGTTCTTTTTTAATGCATTTTTTCCACCTTTTTTCCTCCCGATTTAGCGCACTCAATTTCGTCTTCCGCTGCTGAGATACCAGATTGCATCCGAGGAGAGCACGTAGCTGTACACGCCTCTTCTGACACATGCACAGCCCTCCTCTTCCTGCCCATGCATTCTGCACAGGCCCCAATCAGGGTCCTTACACAGCGTATGAAGAACCACCCACCCACACATAGTCCGGCCCCCACCCTGCAGATACTGTGGCCAGTTAGTATCTGCTGCAGGAACTGCCAATTATGCCCGCTAGATGGCACCCAGCCGACTGGTGGCAACACAGAGTTTCGTAAACTCTGTAATGTTCATTAGTGCTTTGTGGAAAAACTATTTGTTGGTACAACACACTTAAAAAGAGCAAACGATCCACACAGTTGTTTGACATAAGGAGTGTATTTCTAATAGCAACACAGTTCAAAGCATTTCAAAACCAAAAACAACATCCTATAAGGATATAAAGCAAAACATTTATTTAAAAAAATAATATGTTACAAATGGGGGCAGCACATTGGCACTGTGGGTAGCGCTGTCGCCTCACAGCAGGAAGGGCCTGTGTGGCCAGGGTACTTTCTGTGTGGAGTTTGCATGTTCGCCATGTGTCCATGGGGGTTTCCTCTTGGTGCTTCTGTTTCCTCCCACAGTCCAAAGTCATGCAGTGAGGTTAATTGGAGATACTTAAATTGCCCTGTGAGTGTGTATGATGGACTGGCAAGCTGTCTGGGTATTTCCTGCCTTTTGCCCAATTAATCAGACCCATTGCTACTCTGTCCAGGATAAAGCAGTTGTAAAACAGAAAATAAATACATAAATATTGTAAATGTATTTTAAGTTTTATCTGCAAATTTGATCTGCCTTGTACTAAATCAGAGTGTGTTTCAGTGTGTGTCCTTTGCAGCAGTTCTTTGTGTGCCAGTGTAAACTAAGCATGACTTTGTATGTCTGTACCAGATAGTGAGGTGCCAAAGTTTTCACTAGTATTTTTCCATCTTAGTAAAGAAACAATAATTTAGTTAAATGTAAAGTGCATACATGTGAAAACACTAGTCTCTTTTAAGCACACAGGCTTTTATTTGTGATGTCATTTATGCATTTAAAAGTCTATGTTTTTGTAATCTTTGGTACAGCGGTATCTAGTGTCAGTAAACCTGGTGCAGACGAGGTCAAGAGCACAGGGGCAGGTGTGATGTTGTCTCTTTCCAGGAAATGGTACCTGTACAGACACGTACAAAAAAAAAATCATGTTATCTTCATGTTATCTCATGTAGTCTAGACTACTGGTTAATTCAAAATAAAAATTAATATAATTTTATTATTTATTATTATTATTATTATTATTAGAAATAGTAATAGAACTTAAATAACAAATAAATATGAAATCTGTGTGGCATGGTGGTGCAGCAGGTAGAGTCCTGGTAATCTGGGTTTAAAACACTGTGCACAATGCAGAAATACAACCTGGGCAGTACTTCCCAGCATTTGTTTTTAATATGTTGTTCTTGTACTTTTTTTTTTACTTTTTTACCATGTGTTTATTAGACTTAAGTGATAATAGGCATATTTTTCCTTTGGGCTGCTTCCGTATTTAGGGGTCACCAAAATGAATCTCGTCCACACAGTTTTTATGTCGGATGCCCTTCAGGGTGCTTGGAAATGGCATTAAGAGAAACTGACAAGTGCGCCTTTCAATAGCTAGGCAATTTCGGCCACCCCTTCCATGTCCATGTAGCCGTCCGACTGTACAATATCAATGATCTTAGCAGTGGTGGACGCCCAAGCACCTGGTTAAAAGGCAGAATGAAAGTCAATTATTCCAGAAAGTGTCTTAAAAGTGACTTTTTAAAATAAGCTTTAATAAATGATTATGTAGGGTGCCATACAGCAACATGGGTCTCTAGGAACTGGGTTTAATTCTTTTATCCTGCCAGTCTATGAACAGCTTGCCATTTACATTCTGTGTGCACATGGGTGTTTTAAAGGTATGATGGTTTTCTATCACCCCCTGAAATTATGCAGAAGGTGGAATGGCTGCTTTAAATTGTCCAATGTTTCCGTGTGGAGCTGAAAACAAATGACCCTAAATTACCTATTAAAATTATAAATAAAAAGTTTTTACTGTCAGTTGTTATGAAGGAATGAATTTTATTATGTTATGTAGCTCTATTAAGATTACTCTCGACTAAAGGGTTTCCATTAATTTTTTCATTGTTATAAAATTCAGGAATGTCTAGGACCCCTAGTACTTAGTACTTAGTACTAAAATCATGTTTAAAAATCTTTTATATTATAATCATGAATATTATAAAATATTTTATATTATAATCAATTCTTTAAATGTATCACACAGTTTTTAAACAGCATACAGTATATCATCATATCCACCTTAACATGGGCCATGAGTCTCCAGATTTACAAAGCTTTCTTGAATTTTCACCCTGACCCCAACACATTCGCACCCCTCCCCCCACACACACCACCACCACCACTAGATGGAGAAATGTCAGGTCATTTATTGATTCCCCTTGTCCTCCAGTGTCTAAATAGTTAAAGAATGTGTTGCAGTAGATGTGGACGTGAATGTACCTTGTGGCTGAATGGATGACACTCGTCTCCCTCCAATCCCTGTGGTGTGCACATCCTTAGGCCTCTCAGCCATAAACTGACCGCACAGCACATCCCCACCCCACACTGGATGTCCCTGTCACAAGCCTGCAACACACACACACACGAAATATATAAAGCATGTGTTCTGATTCACACGTACACCACGTACACATATGCTTTACCATAGCGCTTATGCTTCGTAGTGTTTATAATAATGTACATGCATAGCTGTCATTAAAAATGTTTAGTATTGTCATGGAATTCTTAACTACAAATGAATGCAGGTTCATATTAGAAAAATATACCTATAAACATTATGGAATCAAAAGAAAATTGAGATAATACTGAAATAATGGATTTTTCCACCCACACTGCCTTAAATTTCAAGAAGTAGCATGAAATAGAACCCATACTTATAAAATAATGAACAGGCCGGGTATCTTGTCAAACAATTTAAGTGAAAATTTGATTTGATTAATTGATTGTTCAATTGATACTTTATAGAACCCAAAGGAATATTGCGTAGTCACAGCAGACAGTAAAATAACATTAAATAATCAGACCATTTGCAAAGACTGAGTATTAAAAATACAACAAAGTGGATGTTTGACATCTAAACGTATTTTAGTGCTGTGATTTTCAGCCTTTTTATCAGAATCCTTGAACACAGCAAATTCTAAACAGCACATTAACAAAAGTTCCTTGTCTTCTGTTTTAATTCAAGGTGCTCCAATTTATTTTTGATCTGACCCTGATTTCAGAGCTCTGTTTATCAGCTAATACCAATACTGACTGAATACAATCATATTACAATCATATTAACCTAGCTGCCTCTCATCACTCAATTCATTTCATGTTATGTTCACATACCCAAACAGTTTTGTGTCAGTTAACATTATTGTCACACATAATTTCATCCTGTAACAGGATTTTACACCAGAAATGGCCCAGAAACAATACATGGTATGTTATATTTTGTTATTCTGAAATATTCCATGTGAATCAGTTCAGTTGCTCTTTATAAAACTACAGTTCATAAAACTTATTGCGCAGAAAAGGTGTCAGGTTGCTCTTGAACTGTATATACTGTTTCTTCTAAACAGTAAAATCAAACTTGTTCTGTTGTTTTTAGATTTTACAGCTGTTTAGTTGCTCTTTAACAGTGCATTAACACATTTTTATTTCTGTATAACTGTATACATTCTGTATTTATTCTGTTTGTTTGAAATTATTTTGCTTTTTTTTAACATTACCAAAATTACTTGTACATTTTAAAAATTTCAGTTGCTCTTGAAAAGTACATCAATAACCTGTTTTGTCGAACAGTAAAGAAAACCCTGTTGTTTTAAAACTGTAGATGCAAAAAAGTTGTTTAGTTGGTCTTACCCCAGTAATGACAGCACATCTGCACCCACACAGAGATACCAGGAGCACAGAGAAAAAGATGACCCAGCTCATCGCAGCAGTTCTCAATTCTATTTTCAATCTAATTCTAATTCACTTTGCTTTTAAACAAGGTTTTACTTCTTAGTCTTATTTGTCGATGAGGGTCCTGCTCTTTGTACTTTACTTGTCTTTGTCTGGCCCCTTCTTCTCCCTGGTACCCTAGATCATAAGGGCAACATATAGGCTTACTTCTAAAATGAGAATAAATGCTTTCTCTCTCTTTATCATCTCCCCTCACCATGTACACCCCCTTCCCTGCCTTCGTAGGATCCTCGTCATCCTGCTGTATGTGACGTTGGACAGGTTGATGAAGCGATGCCATTCTGCTTACAAGTGAGCTTTCTATAAATGATACTTGTTACAATGCTTGTGAGTTTCTTTGGGGGGGAAGGGGGTTCTTTTTAGCAAAATCCACTCTTTCATACTCAAAAAATAATGTATTTGAAGAATATTATATTGCCCATGAACTAAAATGATATTAAACAGTATTTATTTAATTATCTTAGATGTAATTCACTTTTTAACATTTATTTTCTTTACTTTGTAATTCACTGTAAATTCATACTACTTTGTTTAGCCAGTTTCAGCAGCACACTGATAGGTAATGGAACATGGTAATAAAACCAAGGTAGCTAATTTTACCATGAAGCCTGGTAGTTGTTTTGAAAACTTTGTGGCAGTATTTGTGTAAAATTAGCTACCTTGGTTTAGGCAGACTTAATGTCCAACATTGGCACTTCTGTTTTATTAGAATGTAGGAGTATAAAATTCTCGTCTCATCTGTGTCTCATTTATGTTTTTATTACCTAGCGGTTAAGCTACTGGACTAGTAAGTAGAAGGTCGCTGGTTCAAATCACACCACTGCCAGGTTGGCACTGTTGGGTCCTTGAGCAAGGCCCTTTACCCTGAATTGCTTAGACTGTATACTCTAAGTTGCTTTGGATAAAAGCGTCTGCTAAATGACAAAAATGTAAATGAAAAACCAAAAAACTAGAGTAAAGTAACTTGGAGTAGCAAGTAATGCTGGTTACATAACATTTTAGTTGTAAAATTAACAAAACCTAAGGCATAAATAATCATTTATTTATTTATTAGGATTTTAACATCATGTTTACACTTGGTTACATTCGTGACAGAAACGGTAGTTACTTGTTTCACAAGGTTCATCAGTTCACAAGTTTAATGTTAAACACAGTCATGGACAATTTAGTATCTCTAAGTCACCTCACTTGCATGTCTCGCAGACCAGGGAGAACATGCAAACTCCACACAGAAAGAACCCGAACTGCCCCACGTGGTGATCAAACCCAGGACCTTCTTGCTGTGAGGCGACAGTGCTACCCACTCAGCCACTGTGCGTGTGTGTATGTTCTGCATCGACTAACTGATTAAGTCCTGATTAAGAGCTACACAATTTAACTCTTAACTTTAGCATTGTATGATCTTCTAACAGCCCATTTTAAACATTTTGCCAGCCTGTTAAAAAACAAGAATTGTTTGTTGGTAAGTGTTTTCTAGATTTAGATTCTAATAAAATGTCCCAGAAGTTAAAACATACTCATTTAGCCTGACATATTAAGTATGTAAGTATTACGTATTTCTTACTGTACTTATTATTTATGATTATAGTGACTTTCATAGATGTTTAATAATTGTTTATTGTTCTGAAGCCTATCACTGCTTTTCAATGGGCACAAGGGACACCGTAACCCCCTTTACGGGGTGCCAGTCCATCGCAGGGCAGACACACATACACACACACACTCATACACAAATCCATTCACCTATAGTGCAATTCAGTGTCTCCAATTAACCTAACTGCATGTTTTTGGACTGTGGGAGGAAACCGGAGCTCCCGGAGGAAACCCACGCAGAGACGGGGAGAACATGCAAACTCCGCACAGAAAGGACCCGGACCGCCCCACCTGGGGATCGAATCCAGGACCTTCTTGCTGTGAGGTGACAGTGCTACTCACCAAGCTACCATGCCACCCTATTACTATTATGGCTTAAAAATAAGAAAAAAACAGAATCCTTGTAATGTTTGGCTTTTAATAGATTAAGACAGATGTTAATAGGAAATAGGAAAACCAGAAATAGCAATTACGTTTTACTCCCAGGTGCAGCAACCAAAAAGGCAAATTTACCATCTTGTGCTTGTAGAAAAAGAACTCTGTATGTTATTACAAACTATTCTTAGATTCAGGTTTAAGTTTAAAAATATCTACAATAATCATATATGTTTTTTGAAGATGAGTCATCAAGCAGAGCTGGCAAGTAACTTTAATTTCGATTGCTTGTGACCTGATGATCCTGCAAGTATTCAGCTCGCAGGTAAATCACAACAAATTACTCACTTGTCACTGCTGATAAGAAATATCAGCCTGCAGTCACACAGTGAAGTGATTAATACTGTCATTCAGTGACATTCTCAATTCACACATCTGAGAATGCCAGTCAGGTTATGATGGTTAAATGTATCTGACATTGCAACCACTTACATCTGGACTCTTCCTTAACCACTTTTTCACTGACTCATATGCTTGCTGTACAGGATGTAGTGCCAAATATGCTTCATGCTCAAAAGTATGTGGACACTGTTTAGCTATTTCAGGCACATCTAGCACAGGACAATTCATCCTCTATTGGGACGTCAGCAGTGTAATGGGTCTTAATGCAGCGTTCATAGACTTGGACAAAGGTCCCATCTTATGTCAGTTCATTCCAGTTATTCTTTGCTTAAGTGGCCCTAATATTTGGGTTGAACACAAACTGCGTCTGGTAGCAACATCAGCACAGAAATATTAACTAGCAGCTGAAAGGATTTGGTTTTTATAGCCAAGCAGCAACACACAAGCAAGATCACCATGCTCAATGGTAAAGTGGCTGGAGTGGTGTACACCACACTACATTTGGAACTGCATTTTATGGAGCAGTGAATCATGGTTCACTGTTTGGCAGCTTGAGTTTTTTTTTAAATTATATTTTATGCATTTTTCTCTTATTTTTTCCCAAATTTTAGCGTAGTCAATTTGTCTTCCGCTGCTGGGGATCCCCAATTTTTTGCAGTTGAGGAAGGTATATTGCTGCTTACGCCTCCTCTGACCCGTGCGCAGCCCTTAACGGAACCGTTTTCCACCCATGCATTCTGCACAGGCGCCTTCATCCGCCAGTCAGGGTCCTTACACAGTGTTTGAAGACCCCACCCACATAGTCCGGACATCCCTCCCTGCAGGCACTGCCAATTATGCCCGCTGGATGGTGCCCAGCCGACCGGTGGCAACGCTGAGTTTCGAACAGAGGAGTTCAGAATCTTGGCACTGGTGTGCTAGCGAAATATCCCGCTGCGCCACCTGTGCGCCCCATGTTTGACTAATACACAAATACTTAAACTCTAAAGTTTGTGAAAAGACACTTTATGGTCTGGATTGGCTGGTTGGTGCACCAGTTGTCTTCTATCTGTTGCAAATTTAATATCTGCTCTTTTTTACCCTTGTACCTGTTTTCTTGCCTCTACTGTATATTAGAGGCATTACAGTGAACACAGAAACCAGTAGCAGCTAAAACAAGCTGCACAGCTTTGTTTGTAGTGTTCTTTTGAAGTTACTGTTTAGTTAATTACCAATCCCTTGGCAAACTCTTTAGGAAAAGAAAGAGCGTACTTGATCTAAATGGTTTATACTGTTTGTTTTTGTGTTTTGTTACAAATACCTCAATGTTTAAGCAAACAATGGCATTTATAAAGCATGTGTGCTTCTAACTTTGTTAAAACAGTGTGGGCTTGCACTTGGTTTGGAGGAATTCATTTGTTCTACTACTTAGGCTAGAGTATAGTAGTTAAATAGAAGTAAATCCATCGAGTTATATTCCAAGGTCTAGAGAAATTTTAAAGAAAATAGAGTTTGAAAACCAGAGGCCATTATACACACAGTGGGTGCCTCCTGTTCGGCACAGTGAAGAGCATTTAATGTGATAGCTTTATACATACAAAGATACAATCATGACCTTTGATTTTTTAAACTACAGAACCATCACAGTTAAATGCATTATAATGCCTGCATGAGTCATCTCAACTACTGCCCCAACAGTTAGTTCCATTTTAAAAGTTTCAGAAAAGGATATGCGATGAAGAATGTTACTATTCATAGTGGCAGCCTTTCATATATCTACCTGGCATTTTGAATTGCGTCTGAATCAATTAGGCCTTTCCAATGCGTAGACGATAGGTGATCTGCTTGACTTAAAAATGCCTGGTGTGTTATTTAGATACTGGTTTAAAGGCAGCAGGAGCGTAAAAAGTGCCATAGGTTAGTCAGTGTGACATCTCTGAGATGCAGTGGGGAAAATTTATGGCTCTGATCCATTGGACACATAATTACTTGGCACCATTTTGCCCTGTCAGCAGAGCGGTCTGGCTACTGTCCTGCAGAATATAGCAGAAATCATCATGCGGGGAGGTTCCGTCCCGACTCAAGAGGCCTTTAGCTGTAAAATAAAACTAATGAAGGGCTTCAATGTGACAACAGATTTAATGGGCACTTGCAAACATTTAAAAGTGACAGTGACTATCTTTAAGCCATTGTATTAATTACAATCAAGTGTAAGTATATGTAAGTACAGTTTAAGTACATAATATGGAAAATGTAAAAAAACACAGACAGGAAAATATGCTTATTCATTTTAACATGTATTTAATTTAAACAGTACAAAAACTACATATTTAATGTTCCAACTATTGAACTTTATTGTAATTTAATTTTTGTAAGTTGCAAAAGAGTAGAATACATCAAAACTATTTGCCCCTCCTACAGTTACTGGGAAATAAGGACACCAACTGTTGTAACTGCAACATTTTTATCATTCTTGCTTGATATTACACTTCAGCTGCTAAAAAATAGGAACATTCCTGAAAAATATGCTGTCTAGATGGAAACACGTTGCTCCAAATTGCATTTTTACCCTTAAGCATTAACATTACTTTCACAGAAGTTCATACCATGACTTTTTGATTGATTTCTGTTACATGTGCAATTGGAAGAATCTACCCCCCAAGAAATAAGGATTTATAACTGTAATCCTTTCTGCAGAGCTAGATTCAGAAGCTTCAACAGTTGTACAATACAACAAATGAACAAACTTATCAACCCATGCCACTTACTATTAAAATTCATTTATTTATTGTCAGTTTTACCACCGCTTTATTCTACTCAGGGTCACGGTGGATGCAATTCACAGGGCAAAAGGTAGAAAACACCCCAGATGGGTCACTAGTCCATCACAGGGCAAACACACAGCGCAAACACACACATAATGGGCTGCACTGTGGCAGTAAAACTGGCATCCTTTTTAATGGCTTGAATTCAACATTACTTGAACAGATGTGCAAGTTCATACCATGACCCCCAAGTTCATACCATGACTGTTTGACTGATTTCTGTTACATGAAAATGCAATCAGAAGAATCCCCCCCCCAGGAAAATAAAGATTTATAACTGTAATCCTTTCTGCAGAGCTAGATTTAGCTATGAATTAAGTCTTTGTCAGTTTAATGATACACTTACCATTAAAATTAATTTATTTATTGTCTGTTTTACCACCGCTTATTTCTACTCAGGGTCACGGTGGATGCAATTCACAGGGTAAAAGGTAGGAAACACACCAGATGGGTCACTAGTCCATCACAGGGCAAATACACACACATTCACAGGAAAATGTTAGTAGTTCCAATAAACCTAGTGCATGTTTTTGGACTGTGGGAGGTAAACGGAACTCCCAGAGAAAACCCCCACAGACACAGGGAGAACATGCAAACTCCAAACAGAAAGGACCCAGATTGCTCCACCTGGAAATCAGACCCAGGACCTTCTTTCTATGAGGAAACACCCACTAAGCCACAGTGCTACTATCATTAATATTTGGTTCATTCAAGTCATACAAGTGTAATGTAACAAATAATACTGTGTCCATTTACTAGTCACAAGCAACATAATCAGATAAATAATCCACTACTTTTGCTGTCAAGCAGTGATCTGCATGCATAAACTGGGTTAGAATGATGTACAGACCAAAAATAAGATTAGTTCACAGCTGTCATCTTTTCAACACAGGGAATACAGGGAACTGTTTGATAAGGAGCTCCTGCAGGATGCCCAAAAGGAAAGCCATTCTTGTCTCTTTCATTGAGTGGTGCCATGTCCTTGTCAGAATCGATTCATAAAAAGCAAACACAAAAGAGTTTAACAGTGGCCTTGTCACTGTGAGAGGAAAAAGTAGATTTCAGATTAGAGCATGTACCCTTTAAAAAGTGTTAAGAAGGACTGTTACCTTCAGAATGCGATGGTCGGTGTCATCTGATATCCACGTCAACACTCACCACTCCAGTTCCCCGGAGATCCTGCTAACAATAGATTCTAAATGTGAGCCCAGCTTTCATAAGCTGTCATGCCAAGTGGTTTTTATGTGCTTTTGTTCAGGCAAGAAGAAAGATTAACATTGTGTTGAAAAGTTATTCAATAAAAAAGTGATTAATCTTCAGTAGTTGTTTATCCTGATTAGGGCAGAGGTGAATTCAAATCCTGTTTAGAAAGGCTGGGCACAAGGCCGAAATACATTAATTCACTCCCTAACACCTTTGCTTTACTTCTCCTAGAGTAGTCAACCCCCACTGGCATGTTTTAGGAAACATGCATGCAATTTAAGGGTTGGTGAGGATGAGACGAAACAGTATTGTCAGTGAACTCTCAGTGTTGCCCCAAGCCCAGGTAAAAATAGAATGGTTGCATCAGGAAGGGCATCTGGTGTAAAACTGTTACAAGTCTGGTATAAAGACCAAATCAGCTGTGGCCATCCCTAAATATGGAAACAGCTGAAAGAAAGGAACAAATAAAAAAGGGATTGCATTGAAGTGTTGTATTACCAAACTACATGTATATGTCAACCAGCCTCTCACCCTGCCCATTTACACAGCCAGTGGGTAAGGGCCTGGCAGGTTGGGACATAACCATTTTTATGGTATGTGTGCATCACATGACAAAAAAGGAGTTCAAGAAACTGAATTCAACATCTGCAATGAGCAGTTGTACATATTTAACATTTAACTTTAGGGATTAAAGTACAACTGATCAACATGTAACAGTGTCAGACGTAAAAAGAGAAAAGTGAGTTATCAATTAATATTTTACTGAAAATCCTGTCATATTAATAAAGTCATGCACTATAATCATAATGATATTTTGTATTCAGAAAGATAATGGGCTGCATTGTGGCAGTAAAATTGGCATCTCTTTGCAATGTCTTTTGCAATGACCGGTGACTATTGTAACTATTGTACAACAATTAAATAGTATAAACAGGCATGGAGAGACGGATTGGGGTTTCTTACAATGCTGATGTGTAAAAGTGCCCAGTTGGGGCATTAAACCTTGCTGCATGTACAGTATTGAACAGTATTGAACTAGGTGGCGTTACTCTATTAATACTTTATTCTTATTATCTGTCTGTCTATCCATCTATTGGTCTGGCTGGGTGGCTGTCTACCTATCTATCTACCTACCTACCTACCTATCTATCTGTCTGTCTGTCTGTCTGTCTGTCTGTCTATCCATCTATTGGTCTGTCTGTCTGTCTATCTGTCTGTCTGTCTGTCTATCCATCTATTGGTCTGGCTGGCTGTCTGTCTATCTATCTATCTATCTATCTATCTATCTATCTATCTATCTATCTGTCGTCTGTCTGCATGTCTATCTATCTGCCTGTCTGTCTATCTGTCTGTCTATCTATCGATCTATTGATCTATTGATCGATAGCATATATAGGTCTAGCATGTTTAATGCACTTTACTGCCCTCTGAGTTTCTGAACTGGATTGTGTCAACTGCATATTGATGAATGCTAACAATGCTAACATTTTTATTTTATTTATTTATTCATTGATTTATTTATTGGGGGGGGGGGGGGGGGGGGGGGTTAGTAGGGTCAGCCAGCACAAATCTCTAAAATTCGAACCATGATTTTACTGTACAAACAGAGCATTTTATTCTTTACAGTTTTTCTCAGTCGATTTGGTTCATTTCTCAGATCAGAATTAAAATTCTCAAAACTGTTCATTCAATCTCCACATCTCCTTGTCACTTGTGCACATCATAATAGCATTTCTCATTGTGTTTCAAACAGTTGTCTGTCTTACAGTGTACACTGTTGCACTGACAACATGACTAAGTATTTTGACTGCCTTGTTCATAGGCAATGACACACAGACTAGACATTCTGATGGCACTGACAAGTTGATTGACATAAATATTTGCTTTTGAGGCAAAAACAAAGAATTCTGAGCAAGCTACGTGCTCTTGCAGGTATTTCATTGAGTTTTGCTGTTTGCACTAAATGTTTTGAGAAATGCACTTGTTGTGATGCCAATGTAAATGATGATGTGAGAAATGTACCAAATCGAAAAACTGTAAATCTGGAGTAGACTCGTCAGTATAGACAGGCGGTACTCACACTCCAGTCCAGCAGGTGGCGTAAACCGCCTCATGTAGAAAAAAAAAAAAAATCATGTGATTTTAGCGCAAACTTCCCATAAGCTAATCGTGGTTAGCTTGTTTATGCTACATTTACTGTTTTTATATTTATTTCACCTGGTTTATCAGTAATTATGGAAGCCACCCTGGAGCAGCACCTCGACGACACGTAAGATCGTTTTGGTCAGATGTATGTAATCAGTTAGTAGTGTTGTGGTTTGTTTTGAGGATAACTGATGTGTTTATTTATTATTGTTTCTTTAGGATGAAAAATCCAGCTATAGTTGGTGTTTTGTGTACAGATGCACAAGGACATAATCTCGGCTGTAAGTATTTCAGTGGTCACGACATTAAAGACTTTTGGTGATTGTAACAACGTTGTTTTGTAACGTTGTAAAAAAAAAACTTATTTTTTAATTATTAATTTGACATGCAATGTTCTACTAGTTCGCAGTCAAGTTAAGTTCAAAAGTTACCCTAACAAGTATATTTTCATACATTTAACCTAATATGTGGGACTACTACCACCTTTAATCATCATACCTATTTTTTTTAAATGTATTTTTTTTTATTTAGCCTTATTAAAAGGCTGTAAAGCATACACAGTGTGATAGTTATTTTGTCAGACCCATTTATCCATTAATCAAAAGTGACCTTCACTTTATTATTTGTGATGATGGTTCATTTTCAGCACTGCAGTGACATGGTAGTGTTCATTGTACTGAAATGAATGTATGAGGTGTAGCAGTGTTGTTGGGATTTACTGGACTTACTGGATTCTTTAATAAGAACACATACTCTGTACATTTAGAGGTTAAAGTTGTCTTTTTTTGTTTTGGTTGGAGCAATATTCTCCTTCAGTAACTGAATCTGAGGTGCACCTGTTACACCGGTACAACACGTCATTATCTTTTTAGTATCATTGTCATGCTGAGAACGGTTCACCATCCAAACATAATAAATGGGCTACTGTCAGTAATTATGTACTCTTACAGTATATGTATGAGGTAGGTGTAGCTAATAAAATGGCCAGTAAATATACAGTGGGGTCAAGAAGTATTTAGTCAGCCACTGATTGTGCAAGTTGTCCTACTTAGAAAGATGAGAGAGGTCTGTAATTTTCATCATAGGTACACTTCAACTATGAGAGACAAAATGAGGAAAAAAATCCAGGAAATCACACTGTAGGATTTTTTAAAAAATTTATTTGTAAATTATGGTGGAAAATAAGTATTTGGTCAATAACAAAAGTTCAACTCAATACTTTGTAACATAACCTTTGTTGGCAATGACAGAGGTCAAACGTTTCCTGTAAGTCTTCACCAGGTTTGCACACACTGTAGCTGGTATTTTGGCCCATTCCTCCATGCAGATCTCCTCTAGAGCAGTGATGTTTTGGGGCTGTCGCTGGGCAACACGGACTCCACAAATTTTCTATGGGGTTGAGGTCTGGAGACTGGCTAGGCCACTCCAGGACCTTGAAATGCTTTTTACGGAGCCACTCCTTCCTTGCCCGAGCGGTGTGTTTGGGATCGTTGTCATGCTGGAAGACCCAGCCACGTTCCATCTTCAATGCTCTCACTGATGGAAGGAGGTTTTGGCTTAAAATCTCACGATACATGGCCCCGTTCATTCTTCCTTTAACACGGATCAGTCGTCCTGTCCCCTTTGCAGAAAAACAGCCCCAAAGCATGATGTTTCCACCCCCATGCTTCACAGTAGGTATGGTGTTCTTGGGATGCAACTCAGCATTCTTCTTCCTCCAAAAACGACGAGTTGAGTTTTTACCAAAAAGTTCCATTTTGGTTTCATCTGACCACATGATATTCTCCCAATCCTCTTCTGGATCATCCATATGCTCTCTGGCAAACTTCAGACGGGCCTGGACATGTTCTGGCTTAAGCAGGGGGACACGCCTGGCACTGCAGGATTTGAGTCCCTCTCGGCGTAGTGTGTTACTGATGGTAGCCTTTGTACTTTGGTCCCAGCTCTCTGCAGGTCATTCATCAGGTCCCTCCGTGTAGTTCTGGGATTTTTGCTCACCGTTCTCATAATCATTTTGACCCCAAGGGATGAGATCTTTACCCCAAGGAAGATTATCAATGGTCTTGTATGTCTTCCATTTTCTTACAATTGCTCCCACAGTTGATTTATTCACACCAACCTGCTCTTCCCAGCCTGGTGCAGGTCTACAATTTTCTTCCTGGTGTCCTTTGACAGCTCTTTGGTCTTGGCCATGGTTGAGTTTGGAGTCTGACTGTTTGAAGCTGTGGACAGGTGTCTTTTATACAGATAACGAGGTCAAACAGGTGGAGGACAGAAGAGCTTCTTAAAGAAGAAGTTACAGGTCTGTGAGAGCCAGAAATCTTGCTTGTTTGTTATTGACCAAATACTTATTTTCCACCATAATTTACAAATAAATTCTTTAAAAATCCTACAATGTGATTTCCTAGATTTTTTTTTCACATTTGTCTCATGTGTCATAGTTGAAGTGTAGCTATGATGAAAATTACAGACCTCTCTCATCTTTCTAAGTAGGAGAACTTGCAGTGGCTGACTAAATACTTTTTGGCCCCACTGTATGCTCAAGACAATGCTAGGTAAGTTTATGTACAGATTGTAAAGTATTGTAGATGTCTACTTAATGTAGTTTAGACAGTAGATTTGGATAATTACTGGTGTTAAAAACCTGTGTGCTTTATTGCTGTAGGTCGTGGATCTTTGTCTGATGAGCATGGTGGAGTCGTGTCTGTTCTGGCCAAACAAGCTGCTTCTCTAACTAAAGACCCTACAGACTTGCCAACTGTATGCCTTGAATGTGACTCCGGGTAAGATGCTTCATATACAAATGCAATCAAAATTAGTCAATCCTCAGTGCAAATTAGGTTTATTAGCCAAATGTATTTTTAGATGTTAATAAACCAATCAAACAAGAACAGTTAAAATAGCTCAACACAACTAATTTAACAAGTGGTTACTTCAACTTCCAAATCCATTATTTAACAGATGGGACTAATTGTTTTAGTTTTACAAATGGCATCACTTCAATACAAGACTTCAGGGTCCAGAGTCAATGATGTCTGATTTTCCTCTTCACAATTTTCCATACGAGACCAGTCTGGACTGCAGACAGTGCCTATGAAGCCACACAGTTGTGGCTTGTTCACAATGAGGCCTGACATGGAAAAAAAGATGGAATTCCTGGGGAAATACGGTGCCTTAATGGCAGCAAATGTCTAAAATCCCAATACTTTGTGTCAGTGGTACCATACTAAATTATAGTAGAAGGACCTAACTTACTTACTTTACTTATATTTAACCATATGGTAGTTTTTTTTTGCTAAGGGAGATGGGGCATTCAGTGGGCATTTAAATTCATCACAGGCTTGAGGTCAGTCCATGTTTTCACCGAAGAGCTCCTGTTGCAGACTATTATGAATTTATGGGCTAAATGTGAAAAATTCAAACATAGATGGCTTTTTTTAGAAGACAGATACTGTTCATGTATAAAAAAAATGTATGCTTAATGTTATGTATCCATTAGCAGTTGGTGGGGCTGAATGTGCTGAATCCACAAATTAGAATGCAATGTTCACATAGTTCGATCTGTATAACCTGTGTACCGAATGAAAGCTGCTTATTTAACCTACAAAAATATTCAGTCCAGATGTATAATTATTGGCTCAGACTGATACGAGCTCATAATATTGCTTGCTGAACTGACCCTACAAACGTAACACACAATCCTGTTTGTCTGGTCTTGCAGAAATGTGCTGGTGAAAACACATGGAACCATCACAGTAGCTGTGCACAAGATGGTGTCATGAACCTGGGTTTGGATCTGTGTTTCGTACTTGCCAGGTCTTAAAGCTGTTAATGGTGAACTGTAACTTTGTACATCACAACCCATTACATTTGGTTTGCAGGAGGTCCATATGCTTCAATATTGACTAAATGTTATATTTTCATTTGCTTTTAATATTATTTGAAGAAGGTCACTGAATTGCACATGTGAATACTAACATTTGTTATTATTGTAAAATTAAACATCTAATGTTTGTTTAAATCAATAAATTTGGTTAATTAGTGAATACATTTGTTAGTTACTGAAGTATTAGAGGTGGTTTGAAATTTTCAGTGTTTGTGTATGTTATCTTGCAACTATTGAGTATTTTTATGATGATATAGCCTACTGAGGGTGGCATGTTGGCACAGCAGCAGGATGGCTGTCTAACAGCTCCAGTTTGTGGAGCTCCAGTTCGTGTCACAAGTTTGGCATGAGCGTCACAAGTTTGGCCTGAGCTCCAGTTCGTGTCACAATTTTGGCATGTTCTCAGCAATTCTAATTTCATCCCACCTTCCAACCCAAAGAAGATGCCAGTAGTTGGTCTGTCTACTCTAAAATGTGTTTCTCCTGGTGTCAGAGTTACAAAATACAAACAGGTTGGTCAGCCAAAAATTCATTTCTCAGCTCATCAGAAAATGGTGTTTATACTAAATACCAACACCAATAAACTTTCAGCATGTATATTTAGCCTGGTGTTATTTATAATGTTTGGTTCAGTGCTTTTATCAGTATCCTCAGACCATGGCAGAAATGGTCAGACGCTAAAATATTTTCTGGGTGCAATGACACTGTTTGGTCACATGGTGGCAGCAGTTGTACGTAACTGAAGCTGTCTAGGGTCACTCTTTACCTTACGCTCGGACACAGAGGAGTTTTGCATGATCTCCCCTTGACCGTATTGGTTTGTGGCTGCATAGAATTTAGTGTTTCTGAGTGGCCCTGGACCCACGTGATCAGGATAAAGCCGTTAGTACGTTAGAACAAATTAATGATAAATTATTGTCCTGAATACAGACAGTAAAAGAAAAATAAAGTAAATTAGTTCTGAAATAGCATGTATATCAGTTTCATTGATGTGGTAAATTTGTGCTACCATAATAGATTTAGTTTAGTAATGCGTTTGGCCTTTCTTACAGAAAAAAAAATATATGCTTTGCTCTACTTTCAGGTCAAAAACAACATGAGGTTCATTCAAAAAGTGTTTAATAATGTTACTTCAATAAACTGGAACCAATAAATATTTGAAGGGTGGCATGGTGGCACATTTAGTAAAGTGGGTGCTATATAGGACCTAGTTTTCATAGGACCTAAAGTTTTCATTCACCTGTCGAGAATTTTTCATTAGGTGGACTGGCTGCTCTAAATTGCCCCTAGGTGTTTGTTTGTTTATTTATTTTTGTTTGTTTATTATTTTAACGTCATGTTTTACACTTTGGTTACATTCATGACAGGAACGGTAGTTATTCATTACACAAGATTCATCAGTTCACAAGGTTATATGTCTTTGGACTGTGGGAGGAAACCGGAGCTCCCGGAGTAAACCCACGCAGACACGGGGAGAACATGCAAACTCCACACAGAAAGGACCCGGACCGCCCCACCTGTAACGTTATGCAATTAACTGGCGCCCTGTTATAGTGTTGGTCCTGGGATGAAGCAGATAGTAAAAAAGATTAAATATCCAAACTAAATTATCATTTTCACACCTGTTTAGTGAAATTAGACTGATTAACAAAGTTTGAAAATTTGTGTTATTGCTTGGAATGGGCCAGCAGCAATGACTTAAGGGCAAATGTGTAGGGAGATCCCCCCCATGGGCCAGGCGTGCTGGCTGAAAGATTGCAACAACATTTCAGTCCGGGCCAGTAGGCCGTAAGATAGGAAAAGGTTTACAGCCCTTATCATAACAGGCAAGCTCACACACCACTAAGACTGGTTGGATAAAGAACAAAGAACACGAGTGCTATGATCAGTTACTGGCATCTGGCTATGGATGGCTTACAGCAGTAGTACTCAAACTGATGATGTTCAGACAACAATGTAAACACTGCCACAAAATTAGAAATGAGAAAAATCAAGCATTAGTTTGTCAAATTGCAAAAGAATGTGGTAAGATCTAGGTGGTCAAACTTTGTGTATGGTGCTGTGTGGTGCAGTCACCTAAGCCCAACAAATAAAGTGTGGTTTGTTGTAAGAGATTTAGTGTAGAGATTTTACCCTGTTCTGTGCCCCCCTTAAGAACACGAGATCCTTCCTTAAGGGAACTTGCTGACCCTCATATGGTGAGATCATGTAGGGTGCACTTACTCAGGCGCTGACCTGCTGCAGGGGGCTTCAGGTCTGTTATGCGTTGGGATTCCAGTCACGTGACTTCGATCACATGTTTCAGCGCGATGAAGATCGTGCTCGAGACTCACCGCCGTCTCATGAGTCAAAACTTTAAAAGTGACACAACAAACCCAAGAAAAAACACTATAAAGTCTGTATAAACAGTCATGGTCGGCTCTGATATTGGTGGGGTTTATGATTTTGGGACCGAACCTGTGCGGGAGGAGTTTTGCGCACCGCAAAGTGTGTCTGTAGATTTGTTTAAAGGAGAAGTGGCAGCAGCTGCACCTGCATCCCTCAGCAGCGAGTGTTCAACACTGTCTGCCGTTCCCACTGCTGTATCCTCTCAGGTAATGACATGCTTCACTGCTTTTCCTTCGTGTTTTGTGTTACTGACGAACGTTTTATTTATTCACCGCACTAAAGTAGCTTGTTGTTGTTAAATTAAAAGAGGGTGAAGTGTAAAAGTTTTGGAAGAAAATTTTGGAACATTCAGTCGCCTGTCCTGTTAGTGCCGGTATGAGGTGGGAAATAAAATTCCTGACTGAAAAGTTTTCACTCAGTCTTTGTGGACTGTGTTTAATTATTGTAGCTGTTCTTTATCTGACAAAACTTTCATTCAACATGCTTTATAGGTAAAACTAAATTGTTTTTGTCAAACCATAAATTTGAGTTCATTTACAGGTTAATTAGACAAGAGACCGTTGTTGCTTGTTTTTTTTAATGACTAAAGACAAACTGGCCCTTCGTGGTCAATCAAAGTCATTACTGAGAAGCTGGGAGGCCATACAACAAAGTTAATGACATTTTAAGACTTTCTACATCAAATTAATAATCTAAGTCTAAGTATGTATATTTTTTATTTCATCAGTTGCAAAAATAATAAAAATCTAAAGACTGCTATAAGATACAACTCCCTTAAATGTGTATGTAAAATTTGACTTCAACTATAAGTAATAAAATGAAGAATTTAGTGAAAAACCAAAAACAGTAATAAATTATGTTATGATTATCACAAATTATTATAATTTCATCATGTAAAATTTGTCGTTAACTGTAAATAATAAAAGGAAACATTTAGTGAGAAAACAGTTATAAATTATGCAGTCTTTTTTTATTAGTTTTGCAACTGATGAAATAAAAAATATACATAATTTATTACTGTTTCAGGTTTCTCACTTTCATTTTCATGTGTGTATATACAGGGGTTGGACAAAATAACTGAAACTGGTTTTAGACCACAATAATTTATTAGTATGGTGTAGGGCCTCCTTTTGCGGCCAATACAGCGTCAATTCGTCTTGGAAATGACATATACAAGTCCTGCACAGTGGTCAGAGGGATTTTAAGCCATTCTTCTTGCAGGATAGTGGCCAGGTCACTACGTGATGCTGGTGGAGGAAAACGTTTCCTGACTCGCTTCTCCAAAACACCCCAAAGTGGCTCAATAATATTTAGATCTGGTGACTGTGCAGGCCATGGGAGATGTTCAACTTCACTTTCATGTTCATCAAACCAATCTTTCACCAGTCTTGCTGTGTGTATTGGTGCATTGTCATCCTGATACACGGCACCGCCATTGGATGCACATGGTCCTCCAGAATGGTTCGGTATTCCTTGGCAGTGACGCGCCCATCTAGCACAAGTATTGGGCCAAGGGAATGCCATGATATGGCAGCCCAAACTATCACTGATCCACCCCCATGCTTCACTCTGGGCATGCAACAGTCTGGGTGGTACGCTTCTTTGGGGCTTCTCCACACCGTAACTCTCCCGGATGTGGGGAAAACAGTAAAGGTGGACTCATCAGAGAACAATACATGTTTCACATTGTCCACAGCCCAAGATTTGCGCTCCTTGCACCATTGAAACCGACGTTTGGCATTGGCACGAGTGACCAAAGGTTTGGCTATAGCAGCCCGGCCGTGTATATTGACCCTGTGGAAACAGGAGAGTTGAGGTGCATATATATACATATATATATATATATACAGTGTATCACAAAAGTGAGTACACCCCTCACATTTCTGCAAATATTTTATTATATCTTTTCATGGGACAACACTATAGAAATAAAACTTGGATATAAGTTAGAGTAGTCAGTGTACAACTTGTATAGCAGTGTAGATTTACTGTCTTCTGAAAATGACTCAACACACAGCCATTAATGTCTAAATGGCTGGCAACATAAGTGAGTACACCCCACAGTGAACATGTCCAAATTGTGCCCAAAGTGTCAATATTTTGTGTGACCACCATTATTATCCAGCACTGCCTTAACCCTCCTGGGCATGGAATTCACCAGTGCTGCACAGGTTGCTACTGGAATCCTCTTCCACTCCTCCATGATGACATCACGGAGCTGGTGGATGTTAGACACCTTGAACTCCTCCACCTTCCACTTGAGGATGTGCCACAGGTGCTCAATTGGGTTTAGTCCATCACCTTTACCTTCAGCTTCCTCAGCAAGGCAGTTGTCATCTTGGAGGTTGTGTTTGGGGTCGTTATCCTGTTGGAAAACTGCCATGAGTTTTCGAAGGGAGGGGATCATGCTCTGTTTCAGAATGTCACAGTACATGTTGGAATTCATGTTTCCCTCAATGAACTGCAGCTCCCCAGTGCCAGCAACACTCATGCAGCCCAATACCATGATGCTACCACCACCATGCTTGACTGTAGGCAAGATACAGTTGTCTTGGTACTTCTCACCAGGGCACCGCCACACATGCTGGACACCATCTGAGCCAAACAAGTTTATCTTGGTCTCGTCAGACCACAGGGCATTCCAGTAATCCATGTTCTTGGACTGCTTGTCTTCAGCAAACTGTTTGCGGGCTTTCTTGTGCGTCAGCTTCCTTCTGGGATGACGACCATGCAGACCGAGTTGATGCAGTGTGCGGCGTATGGTCTGAGCACTGACAGGCTGACCTCCCACGTCTTCAACCTCTGCAGCAATGCTGGCAGCACTCATGTGTCTATTTTTTAAAGCCAACCTCTGGATATGACGCCGAACACATGGACTCAATTTCTTTGGTCGATCCTGGCGAAGCCTGTTCCGAGTGGAACCTGTCCTGGAAAACCGTTGTATGACCTTGGCCACCATGCTGTAGCTCAGTTTCAGGGTGTTAGCAATCTTCTTATAGCCCAGGCCATCTTTGTGGAGAGCAACAATTCTATTTCTCACATCTTCAGAGAGTTCTTTGCCATGAGGTGCCATGTTGAATATCCAGTGGCCAGTATGAGAGAATTGTACCCAAAACACCAAATTTAACAGCCCTGCTCCCCATTTACACCTGGGACCTTGACACATGACACCAGGGAGGGACAACGACACATTTGGGCACAATTTGGACATGTTCACTGTGGGGTGTACTCACTTATGTTGCCAGCTATTTAGACATTAATGGCTGTGTGTTGAGTTCTTTTCAGAAGACAGTAAATCTACACTGCTATACAAGCTGTACACTGACTACTCTAAGTTATATCCAAGTTTCATGTCTATAGTGTTGTCCCATGAAAAGATATAATGAAATATTTGCAGAAATGTGAGGGGTGTACTCACTTTTGTGATACACTGTATATATATACACACACACACACATACAGTGTATCACAAAAGTGAGTACACCCCTCACATTTCTGCAGATATTTAAGTATATCTTTTCATGGGACAACACTGACAAAATGACACTTTGACACAATGAAAAGTAGTCTGTGTGCAGCTTATATAACAGTGTAAATTTATTCTTCCCTCAAAATAACTCAATATACAGCCATTAATGTCTAAACCACCGGCAACAAAAGTGAGTACACCCCTAAGTGAAAGTTCCTGAAGTGTCAATATTTTGTGTGGCCACCATTATTTCCCAGAACTGCCTTAACTCTCCTGGGCATGGAGTTTACCAGAGCTTCACAGGTTGCCACTGGAATGCTTTTCCACTCCTCCATGACGACATCACGGAGCTTGCGGATATTCAAGACTTTGCGCTCCTCCACCTTCCGCTTGAGGATGCCCCAAAGATGTTCTATTGGGTTTAGGTCTGGAGACATGCTTGGCCAGTCCATCACCTTTACCCTCAGCCTCTTCAATAAAGCAGTGGTCGTCTTAGAGGTGTGTTTGGGGTCATTATCATGCTGGAACACTGCCCTGCGACCCAGTTTCCGGAGGGAGGGGATCATGCTCTGCTTCAGTATTTCACAGTACATATTGGAGTTCATGTGGACTCATGCAGCCCCAGACCATGGCATTCCCACCACCATGCTTGACTGTAGGCATGACACACTTATCTTTGTACTCCTCACCTGATTGCCGCCACACATGCTTGAGACCATCTGAACCAAACAAATTAATCTTGGTCTCATCAGACCATAGGACATGGTTCCAGTAATCCATGTCCTTTGTTGACATGTCTTCAGCAAACTGTTTGCGGGCTTTCTTGTGTAGAGACTTCAGAAGAGGCTTCCTTCTGGGGTGACAGCCATGCAGACCAATTTGATGTAGTGTGCGGCGTATGGTCTGAGCACTGACAGGCTGACCCCCCACCTTTTCAATCTCTGCAGCAATGCTGACAGCACTCCTGCGCCTATCTTTCAAAGACAGCAGTTGGATGTGACGCTGAGCACGTGCACTCAGCTTCTTTGGACGACCAACGCGAGGTCTGTTCTGAGTGGACCCTGCTCTTTTAAAACGCTGGATGATCTTGGCCACTGTGCTGCAGCTCAGTTTCAGGGTGTTGGCAATCTTCTTGTAGCCTTGGCCATCTTCATGTAGCACAACAATTCGTCTTTTAAGATCCTCAGAGAGTTCTTTGCCATGAGGTGCCATGTTGGAACTTTCAGTGACCAGTATGAGAGAGTGTGAGAGCTGTACTACTAAATTGAACACACCTGCTCCCTATGCACACCTGAGACCTAGTAACACTAACGAGTCACATGACATTTTGGAGGGAAAATGACAAGCAGTGCTCAATTTGGACATTTAGGGGTGTAGTCTCTTAGGGGTGTACTCACTTTTGTTGCCGGTGGTTTAGACATTAATGGCTGTATATTGAGTTATTTTGAGGGAAGAATAAATTTACACTGTTATATAATCTGCACACAGACTACTTTTCATTGCGTCAAAGTGTCATTTTGTCAGTGTTGTCCCATGAAAAGATATACTTAATTATCTGCAGAAATGTGAGGGGTGTACTCACTTTTGTGATACACTGTATATACACATGAAAATGAAAGTGAGAAACCTGAAACAGTAATAAATTATGTATATTTTTTATGTCATCAGTTGCAAAACTAATAAAAAAGACTGCTATAAGATACAACTCCCCTACATGTGTATGTCAAATTTGACTCTATAAGTAATAAAATAAAGATTTAGTGAGAAATCATAAATAAATGTAATAAATGATTAATTCTTTTAAGAGTTCAATTTGTTGTTTTGATTGATTCCAATGTTTGTTTGTTTGTGTACACACTTTGGTTACATTCATGACAGAAATTGTAGTTACTGGTTGCACAATGTTCATCAGGTCACAAGGTTATATTGAACACAGTCATGGACAATTTAGTATCTCCAATTCACCTCACCTGCATGTCTTTGGACTTGGGGAAGGAAACCCACACAGACACGGGGAGAACATGCAAACTCCACACAGAAAGGACCTGGACCACCCCACCTGGGGATCGAACCCAGGACCTTATTGCTGTGAGGTGACAGTGCTACCTACTGAGCCACCGTGCCACCCGATCAATTCCAATGAACCTATATAACCATGGACAAAGAGCGTGTTTGAAGATGTTACACTTCCATGCCTTTTTAAACACTGATTTTTTAGGATGTATCGGAGTAATATAAACCACTTTTACTTTTGTACTTTTACTATTTTACAACCCAAGATGAATTTATTGGTCGGAAAACTAAAAAACACATTTTGTTTTTGTAATGGAAGCATTTAAATATATTACAAATAATGTATTATATTCAATGTTTTTTGTAAAAATACAGTGAATTGGCAATGCTCAAGAAGGATCACAGTATAACATCGTCAGGTAAAATTCAGGGATATCAATCTGTCCTGTTAGGAAGCATACGTGACTGTGATTAAATTTTACCTGCTTATGTGGGAAAAAAACTGACAGGTGCAGTGAAGGGGCAACAGCAAGAGATACACAGGGCGATACATGAGAAGAGCTGGACAAGGCCGTAGAAGGGCATCAACTCAGCAGCAGGACCAGCATCTACACCTTTGACCAGGGAGGAACAGGAGGCGCACTGCTAGAGCCTTACAAAATAACCTCCAGTGGCTACTGGTTTGCAAGCTTCTAACCAAACTGTCGGGGGGTAGGATGGCATAAGGGCTTGATGTCATCTAGTGGGACCTGTGCTTACAGCCCACCACCATGCAGCTCAATTGACCTTTACCAGAGAACACCAGAATTGGCAGGTCTGCCAGTGGCACCCTGTTCTTTTCACAGATGAGAGCATGTTCAAACTGAGCACGAGTGACAGAGTAATAGAGTCTGGTTTGATATCTGATGTCTGACCATGACCATGATGTCTGATGGTCGAGGGAAAGTGGAGCATATCTATGAGGGGTTGCACAAACCTCCATGTGATAGCCGATGATACACTGACTGCTGCCAGAGCTGTTGTGCGACCTTAAGCTCGTGCAGTGGTTCCTGGGTTCCTCTTGGCGTAGTCAATGTCTGGCCTTATGTGGACAGTGTGTGTAGGCAGTGTCTACTGACTGACGTTCACGTTCCTCAGACCTGAATCTAACTATTCACACTGTATGGACTAAAGTATTTGGACATCCTTTCTAATTGTTGAATTCATGTGTTTCAGCTACAACAATTACCAACAGGTGTAATAAATCAATTATATAAAGAAAATTATATACCTTCAACTAGAGATGCATGAGTACCGATACTGGTATCGGGTATTGGCCCGATACCGCGCTCATTAACTTGTACTCGTACTCGCAAACGAGGCTCCGATACTAAACATCCGATACCGTGTGCCTAGTGCATGTTGCTGCGTTATGCCTGGTTCACACTACAGGATTCTTGCCCTGATTTTCGCTCGGCGACTGGTCGGCGCTAGATTTGCCGGCTCAGGAGCAACTCGGCGATCAAAACTCGGCTCTCGATCGCTAAGTGTGAACTATCCAACAACTCGATCCGACCGGCTCGCCGAGCGCTCGTCTAGCATGTCAGATATCTGATCTCAGATGTGCGACTGGCAGTGAGTGACATGTCGAACAGCCAATGAGAACGCAGGATACGGTGTGAGGGGAAACGCTGGACAGGAGTGTAAACCGGTGGGACGGGGATAATATAGTTTATATCAGAATACACCGGCACACACACGTTTTACAGTATTTCTGACCTGATCGTTCTCTACAAAACATAACAACAAAACACCAACATTGCAAAAATATTTATTAACCTCCAGCTCACTACAGAACAATCCATGCTATTCGTGTTGCCAAATCCACTCAGATTCATTTATTTTTTCTCCTTGATTTCATCACGTCAGCGCACAAACACTTTCATCTCTCGCTACTTGCTCCCTACCTTCAACAAGATTCATTAAATTGCACCTAGTTTCCTTATAAAAATTTTACATTGGTTTAAAAATCATCGTCAAACTAAAGGAGCTTTTCAGGTTTGAGGAGAAAAAGTAACAAAGCCATTATAAACATTTAAAAAATCTCAGTCAATCAGTCAATATTTCAACAGCTCACTTTTACAGTTTATAGTAGGTGTTGCAGAGCAACATGGGTCCTGGAAACCTGTTTTTTTTCTATTCTCATTAAAGGCCTGTGAAAGATTCTGCATGTTCTAGCTGTGTACACTCATTTTATATGACCTTAAGCTGATTACCACATCCATAAGCCAAGAATGGCAATAATTTTGGAATACTGATGGTACATGTACCTTGTACAGTCGACATGAAGTCTATGTACATGATTAAATGAAGGCATCGTGGTGTGGTACCTTTTTTGGCAAGCCCACAAGAGGATATCATCTGGTTTTCTGTCAACCAGTTTATTTGGTTAATGCCCAAGCCACAGGCACCCAATGACAGAATGTGAATAGAAAATCATCCACTTCCATGTGTACTTTTAAAATGGTTCAAGAACAAGATGGTGGAATCTAAGATTTCTGAAAGACAAAAGGATATTTTATATTATATTATTATAATATATTATATTTTATATATTTAGTTAGAAGTAGAGTGTCTCACTATTTACACTATTTAAATATTTGAAAGATTTCAACAAATGTTTCGGCCAACCTACAGTATATTTATCTTGACCTTTTATTTTGATCATTTAAATGGTAGAAATATTATGACTTTTATTAAATATTTCATTTAACATTATAACTTTTACCCTTACGTTTTAAATAAAGTTAAATAAATAAAGAGTTGTTATTCTATTTGCAGACAGTTTATATGTTTATGTTATGGCTATTGCATTTATTTGGTTATCATCAATGGCAACTCGTAATTCTCAAATGGCAATTTGGTTATTCTTTATTTGAACATGTTATTTATATTTGCACTTCTGTTTCTTTGAGCTCTAAAACATTAATAATAATACCAATTATTATTCTACTCTTAGGCATCTGATAATTACTCTGATCTTTATCATCTAAAATGTCTGAACTGTAAATTAAGCTACAGATTCAAGATCTACGTACAATAAATAAACAAATAGCTTACTAAGTACAGAATAAGCTACTATTATTTGTAGTAAAACAGCATGCTTTTAGGTGAGCTTTTGTGTATCATTAAAGAGAATAAATGTTTTGGGTGCTGCTGAATGAATGCTGGTATGGTATCAAACAGAGTATGGCTTTATTGACTGCCTGTCATTAAATTCTCTCTGTCAGGTTGCCTAAATGTGGGATGCAGGGCAATAACAGGTCCTGAATTGAAACTGAATTGTCACAGTTATTTCACTAATCTCATTTTTTCTATAATTGTGTCACTTACATAATTACCTACTTATTCCACATATTTATAAGTATAGTGGATTTGTAAAGTATTCTGACTTTTAGACATTTTACACATTTTGTGTAAAGAATTTGATCAAAGAGTTTCGATCAACTTTTCATCAATTTTGGAGTGATGTTTAACTCTTGGCAACGTCATTGTTGTGCCTTATTTTATTTACTTGTTGATGATCTTGTCACTGTGTTCCATGGTGTATATGTAAGGGCTTTGAAATTTTTTGGACCCTTTGTGGACCATGGCTTTTGCTCTAAAATGCAACTAAGTAAATATCAGAAAAATCGTATAGGAGAACTGAACTTATGTATGAGGTTTATCAGTCACTAAAACTGATGGCAGGTTTCACTGACTATAATTTAACATTTAACGTGATTGGTTAATTCTAAATGTAGCCACATTTCTAATTATAAGAGGGTGTACTTTTTTTTTTTTTTTTTTTTCTCTTGAGATATCAAACTGCACAAGTCACATTAAGTATAAATATAATTCTGAAATTATTCTAATTTTTTAAAATCTCAAAACCTGCTATTTGTACAGGGGTGTGTAGATTATTCACTGTACTTTAAAATGGCCCAAACACAAGTCAGAGTTCTTGTACACTGCTCTTCACCTCCACACACAGGCCAGCAGTGCAGTGAGCTGATAAGACAAATCACTTCTTCTGATACTGTAATACAGCCTCCTGCTCCACCTCCCTCCCTCCCCTTGTCCCTCAGGGAAAGCCATGGTTCACTGCAGTATGGCCATACAGTCTGCATTTCACTGCAGCACAGAGATGAGAGCTCCATTACCTGCACCTTCTGGAGAGTTGCAAGCTACAGCAATCTGGTTTTAACTTGCAGCGCACTAGCTATTATCTTTTAAAAATGTACATAGTAGATTTATAAAATTAATAGAAATTGGGTTACTAATTTAAAAATCCAATACTATAAAATAATTGACAAAAGGCAAATGTTTGGTAATTCTAGCAGAGTCTGCTCCAACTGGATGGCATAGAACTAGGTAAGCCAAGCTTTTGTTTTTCTTCTTCGGGTTCTCTCCCAAGGACAAGACACAAGTTTCACTGTGTTTATCACAGACTTCTGAACCAGCCATTGTTGTACATTCTTGTCTGGAAATAGTTTCTCTTCTAGAAAAGATTACAACAGCTTTAAAAGTGCTAAAAAACAAGACAGAAAGTGCACCTGCAATAATCTGTTCAAAATTTGTGCTTGTTTGTGGACATTTTTGGAGTTGTTATTAAAATGCACACAGTCTGAAAGTTTATTTTACACTGAAATTGTTTGGCATAGAACTGACTGAAAAATAGCCAAAGGTGGTGTCAATCCTACACATGTAAAACTAACATTTCCATTTGTATTTTTAATAAAGGTGTCAATTTTGTGTCACTTGTTTTTAGGTTTAACAGGTACACAAGACTAAGGCCTTCCAGGTAGATCAGCAGGATGTCTTTAAGAAACTAGGATCTACAAAGTGTCCTTATTACCCTCCTGTCAAATCATCAAATATGTTACCCAAAGAGCATAATAGGTAAGGTTGTAAATATTACTGTACCAGCACATATGGGTGGGGTTTGCATTTCATAATAAAAAATTTTTTATTTCTTTCATGTGTGCATTTTATAGTAAATTATGCAACCTTAGACTAAAGGCATTGATGTAATGAATGACCTGTACTTGTTGGATAGCTGGGTTTGGAAATATTGATTGTGTCTGATGTAATGTGTTCAAAGTGTTGACCTGAGAGCACACTGTGATAGATCAGAGTCTCTTTGTAGTTTGTTAGCAGGATTGTTCTGATACTGAAATAAGGGCAAATTAGGAAATATTTGCCTCAGGATTTTACATTGGCAACTTTTTAAGTCTGTGGAGGGAAGTGAGTGAGTTGCATGTAGCTAAATGGATTAACTTTATTTTACTAAAATAGTTTTTAATAGTTCTATAAATCACTTCTATAATGATTCAAATTGCATAGGCCATAGTTTAGGGCAGGGGTGTCAAACTCATTTTCACCGAGGGCCACATCAGCATTATGGTGGCCCTCAAAGGGCCGATTGTAACGTATCCTGCTGTGATTGCAGTCACATTGCTGTTTTTCTTGGAGGCTGAATTCTGCATTTATATTGTCCTCCTTTACCACAGACACGGCCTCATAACACAAGAGACGCACCGGTTTCTCTTCCTGAAGCACTTGTTTTCACTTTCATTAAATTTCCTCCTCATGCTTAATTTTCTTACTTATCTTTTTGTACATTTTAGGATCATGTGTAAATACTGTATGTGTAACATCATCTACTGGCGGGATGTGTCACTTTGTAGGTCACAAAATCAGCATGTATTTTGAAAGATGCAGTTTATTTAGGATTTTACAGTGTATTTTTAAGACAATCATTCTGCCCTCACTAACAGTTTATCCCCCTTTCTCAGCTAGACAGACAGACAGACAGACAGCTCCCTTCAGAATACAGTCGGTTTATTTGCTCCCCAGCTGTGTGCATCAAAATTAAGTAAAAATACAAACAATAAAAACAATAAAGAACTTAATACAGTAAAAGCACACAGCTGTAGTCAAGTGTTACATCTGGTACAATATGAGATTTAACCAAATGTAAAATAACGAGTTAAAATTGTGTGTAAAGATACTAATTGCTATAGTAACGTAACAACAGTATTTAATTACGGTAAATTTGTAACTAAAACGCTGTGATATACTCACTAAACATTTACTAACAACTGAGAATATAAACGCCACTACTTACAGACAATGCTTGGGTATTATATTGCAATATAATTCTTTGTATTTATTTATTATTGTTTACATTACTGACTACGCTACCCCGCGTTCTTTTGCCGTAACAGTCACATGGCTTCTTAGCGAAGGTTAAAGTTAGTTGCCATGACTACGATGTCGCGTTGTCTCTTAAAGGCGCAGGAGCGCATTAAATTATAAGCGCGTCTCTGTAATATGGCATGCATTTGGGGCCAAAACGACTCGAACCATCACAAAGTCGTTTAAGCTCTCGCGGGCCGGATCAAATGACGCGGCGGGCCAGATCTGGCCCGCGGGCCGTGAGTTTGACGCCCCTGGTTTAGGGTCACATGAATCAGTACTGCTTGATATACCAAATACCTTACAACAACTGTATGTTGTTTTAGCTTGTGACTGACATCACTCTTTGAGCTCCACTACTTTATAGCAAGCACACTGAATATTAAAATTATTAAAAGTTGTTGGGATCCCTGCAAAGTTTATAATTATGTTTATAATGGTATATTTTAATATACTTGGTGCTGTTTAATAAATTAATTGTTCATCCCCTTAGACCAGTGCAATCTCAATTAAATGCAATTGGATTGATTCAATAAATGCAGTTAAATTTATTTAATAAATGTGTGATAAATGACAGGGATTCAATTTAAGACTCTGGTATTAAAACTCAATGTAAAATTATGATTGGTCGTATCCTTTCAATAAAGAAAAACAATTTCTGCACCACCTAAGCTAAGCTTGGTCAAACAGGTTTTTGTTAAAGAAATACAGATTGCATAACAGGGGTTTGGCAAAATGACATTATCTTAATGGAGCATAAATAAAATATGCAAGCAAAACCAGAGAAAATTGTTTGTTAAATACAAATTAGTCAAACTTTTCTCCACAAATTTGCATTGCTGTTTAATTGCTGAAGTTCAGAAGAGGTGGTGCTTTAACTATAACTTTAAACTGTACCGGGTAGCGTCAGTCTAGAGACAGGATTTGATGATGGAATTGCATTAATTATTTGTGTATTTACTAAATGATAATTGTGTGCACAGGGCTTGGGTGGCACAGCAGTCTATTACGCTGGCCCACCACTGCTGACACCTGGGTTTGAATCCCAGCGGTGTTATCAGCTGAGTGACCATCTACACACTGACGTAATTGGATACATCTGAGGATTGGGTTTGGGCGACGCCCTGCAATAAATTGCTATTTGTGTACGTTTACATTTACAGCAGCAACTTACAATTGTGTTTCAAACATTCTAAGCAATTAAAGATTAAGGGCCTTGCTTAAGGGCCCAACAGTGGTAAAATGTGGGGCTGAGCAGATGTGGGGCTTAAGTCAGTGACCTTCTGATTATTACTTCAGTACCATAAAGCTGCCACTGCCCACATGGCAGGGTATTCCTGCATTTCTAAGTGGAGCCAGAACGCAACCATGACCAGGGTTGATAAAAGTGGTTGATAAAAATTAAATAAAAAGAAATTAATAATTGAAAATGAAGGAATGTACTATTTGGGTGTCAGGAAAGCTTAATAACAACATATTAGAACATGATGGCCAGCAATCGCATTTATAAAGCAGACATAATGCTATATTGTTATAAATATACCTTTTTCAGCTTAAATCTACCCATGTACTCTTTGCAATTTAAGGTGATGGGTAAAGTTTCTGACTTGACCATGTTTTTATTGTATTTACACATCACTTTGTTATTTGGGACACACCCTTTTGTTTTACATTGGCAGTTATTGCTATTTGCTAACTATTACACTGCTACTAACTAATAAACTTGTAGTGTTTACAGAATGAATGGAATTTGTATATGAGTATCTGTTTATGTTATTATATCTTTACCCCTGTCATTAAGCCAAATGTTCAGAAAATATCTTGATAACTGCAGTTAAATGTAGGTCATGTTAACCAAACTGTCACACCAGCAGAGACGTGACAAAAGTCCTAGCAGGGGGCTAGTTTTAATTAAATTCTACTAGCTTATTTATTTATGGAAAGCGTGTTATTCTGTAATAATTTAAAGCTCAGAGGTGACTGGCTAAAGCTCCGGAGAGCACGCATTGCTATTTAAGCTGGAGCTTCATGCATCACTAAACCTGCTTTTAAGTGTTAAAATTTGACTTTTGTTCTATGTTAATAAATTTGACCCAAGTGGCAATCCAAATAGAATGTCTTTAAAGAACTAAATGTCTGTAAAGTCAGGTGTACTTTTAACTGTAAATTACATGTGGGTGTTGCAATGTAGTTTAAGGAGAGCTGTAGCTCACAGCAGTGACTTTCCTATTCTTTACACATACAAACACACACACACACACACTTCAGGGCATGCAGCTAAAAGCACATGTGCAAAAAATTGCTTAAAACACAGGAGCAGTTCATTGTTCTCTAATCCATTAAGCAGATTTGTTGTTGGCCTCTTAGCATGTCAGATACTGCATAACAGCAGCTTTCCAATTGAGGTTACTGGATCAATCAGTATTGGCAGTGGTCAAATCCAGTGTCTGGGGGCCAGTGATAGCTCAGTGGTTAAGGTACTGGACTAGTAAACAGAAGGTTGCCGGTTCAAGCCCCGCCACCACCAAGTTGCCACTGTTGGGTCCCTGAGCAAGGTTCTTAACCCTCAATTGCTCATTGTGTTCCACTCAGTGTGTAAGTCGCTTTGGATGAAAGCGTCTGCTAAATGCTGAAAATGTAAATGGCTGTGGCTGTATCCAGCTATTACTATGATCATATGAATATGAATCACACAGTCATGCTAAAATACTTGTGTGATCAACTTTCCACTCACTAAATAAATAATTAGCTAACTTGACAGTTTGTGATAGTGTTTTAGGACAGGCACTACAACATATTACTGATTTTCCAGCCTCCTTTCAACTGTTTTGCATGTCCCTTACAATGTTGTCATTATAATTTAGAAATACATCAGAGGACAATATTAATATTCCCAACAGTTATGATTTCCTTTAACTAAACTGATGTGGATTTAGTTTGTGTTTTTGCCACTTTGTAAATGCCAAAAATAAGGTACTAAATCAGCAAACACCAAAGGTAAATCTACCCTATTTTAGGTAAACTAAAAAAAAAAACTGAAAACGAAAATAGAAATGTTTTCCTTCAAAAAGTTACAAAATGACAAGAGAAATGTTATATTGTCTATGAGAGCCATTATCTTGTGAAATGTAAACAAAGCAGCACAAGAGAGTCTGGGAAATGTAGTCAGTGAAACATGATGATGGCGGTAATACAACAGTGAAGTATGTGACCTCCAGTGTTATTAAACTAAACATTCATTTAGAGATGGTAATCACAATTTCTTTAGTGTTGTTTCATTAAAGAAAACCTTTTTAATAGCAAAACTAAATAATAACTATAAAATAATAAAATGTAATATTTTGTCATCAAAATGTATAATGAAGTGTAATTTTACTTTAAAGAAAAAAGACAAAAGCTATTTGGACAGACATGTACATGTATTTGTTCTATCTTGGTTATTATAAAGCTATGCTGTTTTACGAGTGCAGGTCACACCTTCAGCTGTAGTGATTGAAGAGAGATTAAGAGACGGTAATAGGAGGGAGGGGCATTCTTGACAACACTGGGCTGGAATTCAGGATGGGTCCCTATTTGTGCTATTCAGCCAAATTTTCCGCCCTTATTTATTTATTTATTTATTTATTTATTAAGAGCTGTGGAGAGAATGGGGAGGACGTGGGTGTGACGATTAATGGTACCATTTTCAGATGTAGTTGCATGAATGGCATTGAATAAAAAAACTACTCTGTATATGGATTAAAAGTCTCAGGTTTAAATCAGTTTAACCCCTACAATTAGCTCACTATATAATGAAACATCATCAAATTTGGCCATCGTGTAGTTAAATCCCTATTGCTATGCTAATTGTGCAGCATACAAGTCTAACCTGCAAGATTAGCTATTTACTTTCAGTTTATGGTATGTTACATTTTTAACATGATGTATCCTCCACAAAATGTCATTATTTGCAGTGCTTTGTAAGCCTAACATACTGGGTAAACCTTGCTGTTTAATTTAGGTATGTTTACCCTGGATTTACATTTTAAACATGTTCTGCAGGTCACAAAAACAAGAGTAAACAATTAGGAACAATAATGTTTGGCTATTTGTAATAACTCAAATGTAATGTAATTGTAGGGCATTAAAACAACAACTCTGAGAAAGTGTAGAGAAAATTGGATCAATGACGTCATTGTGTTTTTATCAAGTAGGAATATAATTTATCTAATTTTTTTACACAGCCATCACATTTATTAATCATGCACTTTTATATTTAAAGTCAACACACTGATTCTTTAAAGTTAAGCTTTTATTGTAGCTATAATGTTTTGTAGTATTTTGTGTTCTTTTTAGTGTATTACCAAACCCTAGTAGTTTATTTAGTAGTTTTACTGTTAGCTTCTACATTGACCTTGTCTGCCACACATCACACTACAAAAAGTCATAAAAGTGGAAAAAGATTGCTTAACTTTTTCCACTTGCAGTTACTGAGTAAGTTTCTGTACCTATGATCAGGTTTTATAATTACTAGGGATGTCCCGATCACGTTTTTTTGTTCCCGATCCCGATCTTTAATTTTGATCCCGATCCGATACCGATTCTCAAACCGATACTTGTATTTCTAGATATTGTCTAGATAAGAACTAGATAACACTGTTTACACAGTGCACACTTCAAGTACATTACAGTTATTCAAATTAATCCAATGTATATGTTCAACAACTGAATAGCTCTGCAGTGCTGTAGGAAAAAAATTGCCTGCATCCAAGCTATTGCTTAATGTTATTTTACAAAATAAAAGTAAACAAACCTAGTGCAGCATTGTAGTAAAAATGAAGTGAGATAATTACAGTTTCACTTTGAACTTTATATTCAAAGAACATAAATCTGTTTAATGCAGTGATACACCAAAAATTAACAAAAATCTCCACTCACAAGTGGTGTAGCAGCTTAACTTGAATATAAAAAAACAAATAAGTTACTTAACAGCATTACAGTAAAACCTGAATACCAAAATAAAATGGAAAGTCACTCTTTTGTTATGAAGGAAAGTCAGTTCTTAAAGTGCTTGTATTGTGACAATGGTTTGATGGACGGGTCTACGCAAAGTGAGTGTGTTTTGACCCTTTGGGGCTTCCATAGTGCATGGAATAGCGTGCTCGGCTCTGGCTGTCCGCTATTCGGAACAGAAGAAGTTAATAAAGTGTTTTGCTCCCGACAATTTGTGAATATACCATGTATTTATTTCTTTATTAAGCGAGTGCATCACTACGACGCTCGGTTACATAACTAAGCCAATCAGAGAGCTTGATACTGAGATGTCGTTCAGTCTTGTAACACGTAAACTCGTAAAAGCTGTATGTTATGGTCCTGAAGTTTTCATACTCGGATTAAAAGTTATTGTTTTGTAAACCGGAGTGATCCTCGACTCACACACCATATAAACAGTAAAATTCTACAGTAATGAACGCAGCTCTGCTCCTACCGCCTCGTGAAACGCTCGCATTGCAGACATTACACGTCGCTGTTGGACTCGTTTCACTTTCCAATTTAAAGTATTTCCACACAGCGGACATGCTGACGTAAAACAAAAGATCGGGTTATGATCGGCATTAGTAAAGCCGATTTCCGATCAGTTAAAAATGACTTGATTGGCCCCGATCCCGATATGTGAGATCGGATCGGGACAGCCCTAATAATTACCTAAATCAACTTCCAAATAAATGCATTTTACTAAGAAAAGTGTCATGTCAGTCTAACTAAGATAGGTAAATACACTGCATGTGACCTGGTAGTATAGTAACCACAGTACACATTGCTTCCATTACAGACATCACCACAAAATGCTACACAAAAACTTATCATAAGTCATAATAGTATTTTAATAGAATAGAGTAAATATGGTGAAATATGACTAAAACAATACTAAAACTACATAAAAAGTCAAAAACTAAATAAACTGCTGAAACTAAATCTGTTTCCCAAAACTACCAAAAACATTTCTGTTTCTACACTATTCAAAATTAAGTCAATAATTAAAGCACACACATGTGTGGAGATTACACAGCATCAAGGGAAACATAAATGTTAAGAGAAGACTTTACTCTCAATAGCCAGGTAACTAAATTTTGAGAGTAGACAAAATCCTCAAACATACGTCTCAAATAACATAGGACTGTTTTTTATTTTAAAAAGTAGGTTAAAGTTAATGCCTTTCCTGTCTAATCTTTTTAAATGTACCCTAATAAAATTTTGAAAGATTTCAAAATTGTGAGTTAATCAGAGGAATTGTAGATGAGTTTTTTCAGGACAGTGGGCCCAAGTTTAACCACAACATTACAAAAAGTAAATTCTTTTATGCTATAGATTACAACAAATCATATTTGTGGTGTCTAAAAATTTTCATCATGCTTGTAAATGTTTTAAACACATGCTATTTATCAATATATTTGTCTGAAATTAAAATATTCAGATATTTAATAGTATATTTAATACAAACAAGTGGTTAAATACTTTTCTCAGCGCTGTGTAGCTGCTCGATGTCTTGTATTACAGGCTTCTGGTATGTAAGCAGTGAGTAAAATACCTCCAGTAGGTATTTAAATCCCACCATGAGGTCTAGTACTAAACTCATGCTTAATATTGGGACAATCCTCTTGGCAAAATATTGTAACCCAGCTTTTGACAATTGTATTCATATTGCAGATCTCCAGGTCCGGAGCTAATTAATGAGCTGTTAATTTCAAGTAGCTGACCACTCTTTATTTTTTATGATAATAATGACATTCATTAATTCATTGTCTGTTTTACTACTGCCTTATCCTGGTCTGGGTCATGGTCAGTTTGATTTAATGGGCGAAAGGCACTTTGGTCCATATAATGTGACTGTGCATTACCATTGGCAGAAAAAAAGAAACATTTGATATATGATTATCTGAGTTTGTACTGATCTCTCATGCTCGTTACTGGTTCGATACTAAATGAGTATTACTGTGTTTTCAGTGAGGGCAAAGCAGTCAAATCCACCAAGAATGAGCCGAAGGTCGAAGCTGCCAAAATAGAAGAGAAGCCTATGGGTAGTTATGTTGACCCACCAGATGGAGGATGGGGCTGGATGGTAGTTCTGCACTGCTTTCTGGTACTTACAGCAAGATATTACTCATTGTGTGGTGTCCACGTACATATGGCCCTACTGCATGCCTTCAGCAGACTCATGTGCTAAGTAAACTTTCAGGATTTTAAATATTAAGAATCGTTGTTCTGTAGCTTTGTTCTTTTTTTCCTGGTGACCAGGTCAACATGCTGGTGATGGGGACTTTGAAGACTTTTGGCATCTTCTTTGTGGTGCTGCAGGATGACTTCGGTGGCTCATCCGAGAGCATCAGCTGGATCGGCTCCATCATGTCCAGCATCAGGCTCTCAGGAGGTAGACCTGCTGTCCTCTATCACAACCACCCCTTATTCGAGGCCAAACAGTTCCGCCTATTTCTGTAGCACTCGATGCATCCAGGAACTCAGACGAATATGAGTGTGACATAGCCTTACACGAAGTACAAGGTACAGTTCCTTGTCTAGATGTTGGAACTGTAAAGTCGCACACCTAAAATGGCTTAGCAACTATAAATAAGATGCTAGCAACCTGGATCTGTAGCTTGCATGTGTTCTTCAGTTCTTTGCACTGGTTCTTGGTTTTAATATTACGCAGGATTGTAACAAACCTTACAAGAGTCCCATTGTTCCTGACCCTCAGGTCCTCTGGCCTCTGTAGCCTGTGCTAAGCTGGGGAACAGAGTGACCTCCATTGGGGGAGCAATTCTGGTTACTGCAGGCTTTCTCATCAGCATCTTTGCTACCAGCATCATGTACCTGTACATCAGCATGGGGCTGGTGGTGGGTAAGTGTTACATCTTTACATGATGTGCCATGGACAATGTCTCTTACAATATAGGTTCTGGATGATGCTAAGAGGATGACGAAGAACACCTTTACTTGTTATATATACATACATTGTATGGAAGCTGGGGTCAGAACACAGGGTCAGTCATTGTTTGGCACCCGTGGAGCAGTGTTAAGAGCCTTGCCAGTGTTAAGGGCACAACAGTGGCTGCTTAGCAGATATATTATGTATACAGGTCTATACATATTATATGTACATCATGTATTTAATGTAAAGAGGCAGCCTTATTTAACAGTGATAAAAAGGTGGACAATGTCTCTAAATACCTCTAAGGTGCCCCTAAAATGATAGTGGTACTGCAGCCTATTTAAGTATCTTGTCTGCAGCTTGTCTTTTAAGTATGAATTTAGGAATAGGCTAGGTTTTCACTGAAGGTGTTTTAGCTTCACTCACTTCTAACAGGTGTGTAAAATTAATAATATAAAATCAAACATTTGCTTCAAACCTTGTGGCAACAGTTTAACTATATTTAGTTTTAGAATAGAATGGCCAGCAAGCTGATGGTTCAACATCCACATACTTTGTTATAAAGTGTATTTATTATAACTTGTAGATTTTATAAATGTGAAATAAATACATTAAATAAGAATGTGTCAGATATTACAGCCTTATAATTTATCATAAGATAAAATATATTTATGTTCTCTTTTTTTGATCAGGTCTTGGCTTTGCACTCCTGTACCAAGCCTCCTCTGTTGTAACTGCCACCTATTTCCGAAAGAGGTTAGCAACGGCATACTCCATTGGCCGCTCTGGCATGGGTTTGACCTTCGCTCTAGCCCCCTTTACCCAGCTGCTCCTGGATCTGTATGCATGGCAAGGTAAATATCCGATGACTCCATTCATTGGCAGACTTTTTTTTGGTTTTACATTTCTATTACATAAAAATTTTGCAAAGATCTATAGATATCTAGCAGAAATCTGTACATATCATTGATTCATTTATTGATTTATTTAAAACTTGAAATTACGTGTTGATGCCTGATTAGAAAAATCAATAACTTCCTGTGGGGAAGTTACAGTCTTCAGATTTATCACCATTCTTGTTTAAATGGTTATTTCTCTGGGGTAAATTAACCTAAATAAAACTATACTAAAAGTATAGGAAATAATATAACCACCAGTTAAAGTTATTTATTCTATAAAAATTAAAGAAAAGAAGAAATTAACTTTTGCCAACATAATACACCGTCTTCTTATGTAATAAAAGAAATTAGAAGATTCAAGCAAGGATTCTGAGAGAAATTTTGAATATATTCTTTAGGCTCCTAGGTCCTCATTTGTGGACACTCCTCTTTAACTTACTCACAGGTTTAAATGAGGCTCATGGCCAAACCTAAATTCTTTGGTCATGTAGCCCATTTTGAACAATTCTGGGTAAATCCCTGCTTAAAGCATATGCCATAACATATAGATTTAGTTCTGTTGGTTCTTGATGTCTTGGATCCTACCAGGGCTACTGGAGAAGAAAATCCCCATCGTCACACATTGTTCTGTACCTACTTATCAGTACAGATTAGGTTATTTTGTGTAACTGCTGTGCATGGAAGAAAAATTACAAGCAGGTTCATTACATGTGTGTAGATATTTTATAGCCATTGCCTGATTAATAAACATCAATACTTTTTTGCCACATTTGATTTGTACGTTCTTTAATATTATTCATGTTGATGAATGACATAATTATATGTACTTTTTGATTCTTTTGCTAGGACAATTTAACTTCACGTAAAGGTTTATTTGTAATTTTTTTGTATAGTATTTAGCATTTTTCTTGACTTTTCTAGCCATCGTATCATTTTGAATTTGACTATGTAAAATGTGAAAGGCATAATGTTGATGAGCTTTAAGATAAGCTTTAATTCCGATTCTATGTTTACATTTCAGAATCAGCACAAAAAGCATACTATTGAACTGATGTGCTTGTCCTTGTACAGGAGCTCTGTTGATTTTGGGTGGTCTGATGTTGAACTTGGTGGCCTCTGGAATGCTGCTACGACCCATCTATGTATGGCCTCCTGCCTGCCCTAAGCCTTCCTCACCCAGCAAAGATCTGCCTCTTCAGACAGAAAAGGAACCTTTTGAAAACAGTCGAAATGTCGCTGCATCCATGTCTAATGGCATTTCTAAGGATACACTCATCATCGAGAACTCATCCACTGAGCAGAAAAGCCTTAAGGATGTGGAACTAACAAACTTGGTTAAAAATGGTGTGAATGATTTGGACAATTGCCAAGTACAGGTTTATCTGGAAAGAAGTAACAAATCAGCTATGGATTTGAAATTGCTAGAAAAGACCAGCATATGTAAAGTTTTGGACTACTCTCTTTTAAAGAATCCTTTCTTTTGCATCTATACCTGGTCCCTCGTCTTTAGTCAGCTTGCCTACTTTATCCCCTACTTTCACCTGTCAGCGCGAGCCAGGACTTTGGACATTGATGCCATGGATGCATCATTCATTATATCTGTGGCAGGTAAGTGTTTTGTAGAGATAAATATTCCTTAAAGTATCTTAAGGCAGTCTGTAATCAAACTTTATAGATTTAATGGCAAGATTTACAAAGAATTCAAAGAATCAGCAATTCTGAAAAAGAGTCAGATGTGTAATTATAAGCTGTGTCCCAAACCACTGTTCTTCCAAATAGTATGGCAAATTCACAATTAACCATATTTGATGTATTATTTAATACATAATAAGGTGCAGTTTGGGATGCAGTTATACAATCACATAAATGCACTACACAGCATGCAAACATCGGATCTGATTTAATAAAGCCTGCAAAACCAGTACGACTAAGTTAGAGTCATGCCTGAAAAAGGCATGGCTAAATCACTTAATCACAGTGGTGAATTCTACAGTGGGGCCAAAAAGTATTTAGTCAGCCACTGATTGTGCAAGTTCTCCTACTTAGAAAGATGAGAGAGGTCTGTAATTTTCATCATAGGTACACTTCAACTATGAGAGACAAAATGAGAAAAAAAAATCCAGGAAATCACATTATAGGATTTTTTAAAGAATTTATTTGTAAATTATGGTGGAAAATAAGTATTTGGTCAATAACAAAAATTTAATTCAATACTTTGTAACATAACCTTTGTTGGCAATGACAGAGGTCAAACGTTTCCTGTAAGTCTTCACCAGGTTTGCACACACTGTAGCTGGTATTTTGGCCCATTCCTCCATGCAGATCTCCTCTAGAGCAGTGATGTTTTGGGGCTGTCGCTGGGCAACACGGACTTTCAACTCCCTCCACATGGCTAGGCCACTCCAGGACCTTTTTACGGAGCCACTCCTTCGTTGCCCGAGCGGTGTGTTTGCGATCATTGTCATGCTGGAAGACCCAGCCATGTTCCATCTTCAATGCTCTCACTGATGGAAGGAGGTTTTGGCTTAAAATCTCACGATACAAGACCCCGTTCATTCTTCCCTTAACACGGATCAGTCGTCCTGTCCCCTTTGCAGAAAAACAGCCCCAAAGCATGATGTTTCCACCCCCATGCTTCACAGTAGGTATGGTGTTCTTGGGATGCAACACAGCATTCTTCTTCCTCCAAACACGACGAGTTGGGTTTTTACCAAAAAATTCCATTTTGGTTTCATCTGACCACATGATATTCTTCCAATCCTCTTCTGGATCATCCATATGCTCTCTGGCAAACTTCAGACGGGCCTGGACATGTATTGGCTTAAGCAGGGGGACACGCCTGGCACTGCAGGATTTGAGTCCCTCTCGGCGTAGTGTGTTACTGATGGTAGCCTTTGTTACTTTGGTCCCAGCTCTCTGCAGGTCATTCATCAGGTCCCTCCGTGTAGTTCTGGGATTTTTGCTCACCGTTCTCATTATCATTTTGACCCCACAGGATGAGATCTTGCGTGGGGCCCCAGATCGAGGGAGATTATCAATGGTCTTGTATGTTTTCCATTTTCTTACAATTGCTCCCACAGTTGATTTATTCACACCAACCTGCTTGCCTATTGTAGATTCACTCTTCCCAGCCTGGTGCAGGTCTACAATTTTCTTCCTGGTGTCCTTCGACAGCTCTTTGGTCTTGGCCATGGTTGAGTTTGGAGTCTGACTGTTTGAGGCTGTGGACAGGTGTCTTTTATACAGATAACGTTGTCAAACAGGTGCCATTAATACACGTAACGTGTGGAGGACAGAAGAGCTTCTTAAAGAAGAAGTTACAGGTCTGTTAGAGCCAGAAATCTTGCTTGTTTGTTATTGACCAAATACTTATTTTCCACCATAATTTACAAATAAATTCTTTAAAAAATCCTACAATGTGATTTCCTGGATTTTTTCTAATTTTGTCTCTCATAGTTGAAGTGTACCTATGATGAAAATTACAGACCTCTCTCATCTTTCTAAGTAGGAGAACCTGCACAATCAGTGGCTGACTAAATACTTTTTGGCCCCACTGTAACTAGCTAAAATCTTCCTAGCTGTGGCTGACCATGCCCATTTTACAAAGCAACGCAAATAGCATTTCTAGTGTGACCAAGTAGAATTTGAACAATTACGAATAGAATTTGAGTTTTAGACACAGCATTTTGACATAAATTATGCTCATTTTACAAGTATTTATTACAAACTTTGAAAGATGTTTTACACAGCTGTTTATTCCCTGTAATATCAGACTTCACATGTCTTGGAGAAACCAGAGGTTAGCACTCACCCTTTCAAATTTGATAGCTATGTGTTATATAGGTGACATAACTATAGTGGGTAAGAATTGGCAGCAACTACATATAGAAGTAAAGAAGATGTGCAATTTCTATACTGAAAATGTAATATCAGGAAAAGAAAACAAGAACCCTAAAATATGTTTGCACTCTTTTATGAACTCAGCAACAGTAAACAAACCAGCAAGTAATTGGAGGGGCCAAGTTTGATTTTTGGACCTGCATTTGCTTTTGAGATCCAGTAATTGACAGAGCACTGCAGAAGGATCAAAGATCTACTCAAACTACTCTGCTTTGCAAAATGTAAATGAAGCTTTAATAGCAGATGCAAAAAGCCCTGTTCACTTCTACACATCAATTATTTGTAGGCTACTAAGTAGCTGCAGGATTAAGTTATGTATGATCTTACATAAAAGATGAACGCAGAGCTGTTGAGTTTCGAAATACCCCAGTAATGACAATTCGGTGGGAAGTTTAGCAAAAATCTTTCTCATGTAAAATACAGGGTTAATTAGGGTTGACTCCAAGCCAGGTGATGTGTCTTACATTAACACATGCTGGTTTACATCAGTTATCTTGTGTGGGACAGAGAACACTGATTTCAGTACTTGTGCTAACAGATTAAAACCCTTACACTACACTTACACTACACTAGTAAGCAGCAATATGGCATTTTATTTGAGGAGCATCTCCAAGGCTGAGTGCTGAGGCTGGCATCACTCATACTGTTCCTGAATGGCATTAATAACACATCTGTGTTACTACTGCAGTTTGCATGCATCAGTCACTCACACATGCTGCAGAATAATGCAACAAATTATGTATTTTTCCTACTTTTGTTTTCACTGTATTTTATGTAAAATCATGTGCAGTGTAAAGGCTTTAACTTGTCGAATACGGAGGCTGAAACGAAAAGCAAGAAATTTCACTCGTGCCATTTAAAGATAACAAATGTGAAGCGGGCAAATTGTAATTTCTATTACTTTAATTTTTTTTAAAACATTAAAATAAAAAAGAAGCTGAGCAATTGTCAGCTGAAGCACTATACTATGGGCATCACAGAAAGTAAAATATTTTGCTTGCTTAAGCAGAGTAAAATCCAGTAAGGAGGTGAGTAGCAATTAAAGCTGTTTGGCCATCATGCAACAATCCTGTCTCACCCATCAATGTCAGCCAGTTGTGTGAGCAGGAAGCACCCTCCACAAGCCTGCTGATCTACCCAGTGACCATGCATGGGCTGAATTTTTTTTATTATAATTTTATTTTTGAAGATGTGATTGGCTGTATGTGTCTCAGAGGAGACCTTGTTGGATTAGTAGGATTGTGTAATATGGGAGCGTAAGATTGTTGGATAAAAATATGTCCATATACAATTTATTTCAGAACACAGTTAAGTAAATTTAGCATTCTATTACATTTAACCACACTTTTTGAAAAAAAAGTCTTTACCTTTTACAATATTCTGCTGTTCGATTATGTTGTCTACCAAGACATATGTATATGGCAAGGTTTAAATCTGACAGGATTAGTGCAGAGAGTACAAGCTTCATGGCTTGTTTACTTCATAAATGCAAGTCGAAAATGCAAGGTCATGAAAAATTCTGATTGCACTGCACAGCACTGGTAAAGTTTAACCAAATACTACTGGATTAAGAAAACATTGACTTTGTAGTATGTTTAAAAGTAACAGCATTTGTGTGTCATTCTTATTAAAAGTAATTAGTGGCCACCTCATATTCAAGGTCAGCTATTGGACGTTTAGTTAAAAACTGTCCGCAAACTTGATTCAGAATTCATTTTAAATGGGACGACCAGGGGAGTGAGTGTGTCTCGGGCCACTAATAGCATCTCCTCGTGGTGGGCCACTCAGTGTCACAGAGCTGGGGGAGTCGCTAAGCAACTGCAGGGCTTCCCAATTCCATTGTGCCTTTAAAGTGGCTGACATTGTGCTGGGGAGCACTGAGGCATAATAGCAGGAGATGAGAAGAGCCAAAAACGCTTGTACTGTTAATGAGTGGACTGGGAAATTGGACATGCATTTGGATCCAACACACCCCAGCATGAGTTCTTTGTTTCTTTTTGATGTGGTTGGGACACTGCATTCCCTTTTTTGTGGTTGTCCAGGGAACTTGACAAAAGAACAAACACCTGTGCAGTTAAAGCTGTATTACTGAACTTAGTCACACATGTACACTGAAAGTCTGTGCTCAATAGAAAGATAGTAAAACTCTTAAACTTTGGTGCTTCACTTTTGAAGTGTAATAGTTTATCGCATGGTAAAGACAGATGTGAGTCTGACTAGACCTGCTGCGCCTTAAACAAACAAGCATGTCACAAAATGTCTCAGTGCTCAAGTAGAGTCACACCAGGATAGGACAGACAAACATTGTCCAGCTGTCTCACTTTATGTCTGATCAGTGAAAAGAACCTGAACATGTTCAACCCCAAATAAGAAAAAGTTGGGACAGCGGGGAAAATGAACATTTAACGTTTTGTCTGGTCAGCTTTATTTCATTGTTAATATACATCCATTCCTGCATTTCAAGCCTGCATCACATTCCAAAAAAGTTGGGACAGTAAGGCATTTACCATTTTGTAATGTTGCCATTCCTTTTCACAACACTTGAAAGACGTTTTGGCACCGAGGATACCAAGCAATTAAGTGTTTCAGGTGTTATTTTGTCTCATTCTTCCCGCAAACATCTCTTAAGGTGTGCAACAGTATGAGTTGTCGCATTTTTTTTTTTATTTCTAGGGTACAGGTCAGGACTACAAGCAGGCCAGTCCAGTACTCGTACCCTCTTCTTCAGCAGCCATGCCTGAAGGTTTTGCATTGTCTTGTTGAAAAATGCATGGACGTCTTTGGAAAGAATTCACACCATATGACTAGCCCTAAATTGCCCCGTCCCAACTTTTTTCGAATGTGTTGCAGGCCAGAAGGACAGGAATAGATGTATATTAACAAATGAAATGAAGTTTACATGACAATATTTATTATATTAATATATAATATTAACCCAACAAACAGCTAAATACCATGTACCTGTGTGCAGTTAATCTTGTAGCTGGAATATTAAAGTGTGTTTATGATTGATACAATTGATCCATATATGTTTTAAATAATTGTGGCTGAAAGGCCTTTTATGAAAAAAAAATCAATAGTCCACTGCAGCAAAGTCTGCTGAACTGCAAAGCATTCTAGTTACACTGTACATGCAACGACCCTTGGCACAAAGTCCAAAAAGCAAGGAGTATGAAAAAATCCTTTTATCTTATTTACTTATTTATCCTTTTTACAGATGAGCCCTGTACAGCCACCAATAAACAAATCAAGACTAATGCAGACTAAAGCATTCATATAGTGGCAAAATAAATAAATTAATACATCAATGTGATTTCTTTAGAATTACCTGGATTTCTACATTTTATATAAAATGTGGTCAGAAAATGTACTTATTAAATGACAATAGATTTGCTTCTTATATATTTATTAAACACAATAATAGTAAAAGTAATTTAAACTCTGTTCCTATTGCTGCTGGTCAAACAATAAAAAGGAATTTAGATCTGATATTTCTTGCTATAATATGGGCAAAATATAGTTCACATACTTTTGACACACTATCATTAACTTCTGTTGTGACAGTGGTAGCTTAGTGGGTAGAGTTTTGGGCTATCAATCAAAAGGTTGAGAGTTTGAATCCCAGCTCTGCAATGCAGCCACTGTTGAGCCCTTGAGCAAGGCTTTTAACCCTTCCAGCTTCAGGGATGCCATACAATAACTGACCCTGCGCTCTGACCCCAGCTTCAAAATGAGCTGGGATACGTGGAAAAATTGTGTTGTACTGTACACCTGTATATGTATATATGACAAATAAAGGCATTGTATTCTGTTAATATATTATATATATTTGGGTTTTTTTTAACTCTTGTGTGTAATTAGCACTGATTTACAAACAGGAAGGTCACTGATCACTGACATAATTGATTGATGCCTCTAGCTACATGGCTAGCTCAGTATGGTTGACGTGAGGAACAGCAGCACAGCACTCTTCATGCTGCTGCTTTTTAATGGCCCTCTGTACAGATAGACTGACAGTGAGAGTTGAACTATGGCTTCTTCTTCTTCTTACAGGTATCACAGAAACCATGGCTCAGCTTGCCTCTGGCTGGGTGACAGACAGAAACCTGGTGCATAAATATCACTACCACAAGACCTATCTGATCCTGTGTGGTATTGTCAACCTGCTTTCTCCTCTCGCCACCACCTACATCCAACTCATGATCTATGCTGTGTTCTTTGCAGTCTTCTGTGGAGGGTACATGGCACTGCTGCTGCCTGTCCTGGTGAGCACCGAACTAACATTGTACTTACTTACATGTTTTTTCGTAACAAAACTGCTAGCATATACCAGCAGTTGGGTTGAATCCAGTAATTAAAAGCAAGATCTAGGAGAAACATTGCAGTTCCACCCAGGCCTTCAAACAGTGAACCAGATTTTCCTCCTGCATTGTTATACGAGTATTTCAAGCCCATTGACGAGTGTTTTCTGAACAAGTAAACACAAGTTGTGTGTGTGTGCTCGACAATGTTGTGTTTATTTTTTTTAAAGCACAGGTCATTTTATAGACACACATAGTCAGAACAGACCTGTTCATACTCATAATCCAGCAAACATCCAAAGGTCGAAACAGAAAATGCTACAAACAAAAAATTACAATAACACAAGTAGAAACAATGATCAGGAAATTAACAAACGTGTATTATTGCTTCTGGGGGAATCACAATGGTACGATGGATAGATTACAACAGTGTCAGTAAACGAATGATTTGGGGGGTTCTGTAGAATTGTGATGTACATGGGTCACTGTTTTTGGTGATTTAGTCACTATTTAAGTGCAGTGAAAGTTGTCTTCCTATTTTTGGAGTTTAGTCATTTGTCGTATATCAGACTCAGAGGTGTGTCTTGTGTCTGCTCCTGTTTGTGATTTTGACAAGCTATCAAGGTACAATGAAGACTTAAGGCTTACAATAGTAACACCTTATTTGGAGGTGATGTTGGCCTTTTGACCCCATCTCAAAAGGACCTTTAGTGTGTATTTGACCTTTTCACAACTGTGTGTGGTGGCTGGGCCGGAAATCAGTACTTCTAAGTCCATGGCCAGGATTCTATCCTGAAACAGTGTAGAACACATCCAGATGAGGGAAGAGAACCTGCCCCAATAATGGTGTTTAAGTAGTTTTAATCTTTGTTTTCATTTGATGATTGTTTTTTTTTTTTTTATCTTTGTATTTGATTTTAAATGTTTTATTTCTTATAACAATTTCTAAGGATATAACGATACACTCTACCCACAATGTGATACAATTCACGATACTGGGTTCACAAAATGATTTTTTTCCCAATTTTTTATATTTAAATTTAAATTTTACATTTTAAACAAAATGAAATTGAAGACAAATTGAGACAGTTTCATTTTATTATTTCTCTTAAAAAAAATAAAATACTGTATTTGTGCTTATCTTTTATATATCTAAATAATGAATGCCATTTTATTTCTGAGGTAGGTGCAAACTATGCCAAATAATGCTTATTGTGTAAAAAAAAAATTTTAATTAAATTTTAAATCAAATCCAACATTATATAAATAAATGAATAATACAATTAAAGAAAGTATCCTTACATAAATACATTTGACTGTAAAATCCCCTACCTGGCAACTAGGTGACATGCTGTCAACCAGGCAAGGTAACTAGCGCCATTGCCCTCTGCTGTTTAAAGTGAATATCAATTCATCTTAATAGAATAACCGAATCGAATCATGGCACATGTGCACAGATTTTTAACTGTCTTCTGGTGCATCGTTACATCCGTAACAATTTCCCATGAAGAAATGTATTGTTATGTCTCCAGCTTTTATCCTAATTAATTCACTGTATCAGAATAAATAGCACACGGGGGGAGTGGTCTAGGTCCTAAAAGTGCATTTTTTTACATTTTTGCCATGCTTATAATTTATATATTAACTAAAGATTTTTTTGTTTAGACCACCAAAAGCTCAGTGTTTTGGCAATTTGGTCCTGTCCCATTTTTCTTATACAGGAGTGTTTATCCTCTGACTGCTGAAAGTCATATGGTTAAAGCAAACGTTGGGCACTTTTGATTGCACACCTTTAATAGCAACTAAATACCCACTTTTTTAATGAAAGCAGTAAAAGCAAAATAATGTAGAAGAAAAAACTATTTTATCTTGTGATCATTCAGAGGTATTTTAGGATAGTTTATACTGTAAAGTGCATCAACAAAATAAATACAATTGTTTAAAAGGATTAGCCATTACAGAAGATTAGCAGGAGCTTTATAATGAATGACTTTAAGTAACGGTTTATAGTTTAGAATGTCACTGGTAGTGTTTTTGTGAACTGGTAAAAATGGTAATTTGAGAGAGCAATCAACTTTGCTCCAGAACTCAGATGCAGCCAAGTATTTTTACAACCAGTTTAAACTGGGTGACATGTTGTAAGACAACCTGGGCTGTCCAAGAAGGGTGTGCACATTTTATCTGTCTAAATGAACAGTATGTTTACCAATAGCAGGGAACATTATGAACTTGAAATTGTTGCAATTTTCCATGTTTAAAACTCAGGCACTTTTGCACTTAAGCATCAAAAAACAAAGAGTCTGGGTTATTAAAAAAAGTAAAAGTACTTTAAAAAGTAATTATAAATTCAGATTTTCTTGTGTATTATGTGAGCATGGCACTGATGTAGTTATTTAGTTAACTTTTTTACTGTGGTCGAGTGTTCTTCTCTTTTGGACACTGGTAGAATGTCTAATTTGTTGGACACATTGCAGACAAACACTTCAAATCGACCTACAACATTCAAAGCTCTGTCCTTAAACAACACTAAATCCTTAAGCAGCTGTCACACCACAAACATTTCATATGACTTTTCTGTGGTTTTTTTAGGGACTGGCAGGGAACCATTTTGGTTTAGTTAGCAGTTTGGTCATGATTTTGGCTGCTTTCCTGCTTAATAAACGCAGGACCAAAACAAGACTATATACATATAAATAAAGTTTTATACTGTGGCTTAAAAACTATTAGCCTTTAAACTTTTTAATAAATGATTTTTGTTATACTGCACATATACAGTTTTTTTAGCTTTTAATTTATAAAAGTGTTGGAGTCAAATCAGATGAAAAAGGCCAAAGCATTTTAACATGCTATAACATGCTCTTTAGAGTTCAACTATAATGAGCTTTATGTTTATTTATGATTACATTATATGTATATTTACACCAAAGGTTTGCTTTTTAAAAGGTAGCATTTTACTCTCTAAAGAGAAACCGGTCTGGAAAGTTTGTTCTGAAATTGAGCCTGTTTGCAATTTTTGTGAAAAAGATGATGTGCAACTAATGCCCCAAACTTCACTAAACAGATCTTTAAAAATGTAAAGACTTAGAAATACTGTAGGCTTACTGTTTGATTGAATTATCTTAGAAGTGTTGGAATGTACTGGTGTATTTTTGTGTTTACACATAAAGAACCTTGTGTAATGAGTAACTACCGTTCCTGTCATGAATGTAACCAAAGTGTAAAACATGACGTTAAAATCCTAATAAACAAACAAACACATAAAGAGACAGGACACTGCCTATCTCCAGTGCAAATCCTTATGTTTATATTTTTTTAAAACAAGGCTACAAATTGTTTTAGCAAATATTTTCTCTGACCAAATAAGTTGCTGTATTTTCTTTTAACACCTGTTTGGAAATGCATTTTAAAGCTACAGTGCATAATGCTTAAACAGTTACAAAGTTAATGCAAAAGATACTATTTATCTTTTACCACATGTAACATGTTCTTCATAGTTCTCACAGATATTTGGCTATACTGTATTTATACACCATGACTGCTTTCACAAAATGTGAATGAGCCGAAAGTATCATGACTATTTTACGTTTATATAACTAATCAGTGATTTCCTGGTGTATTCTTTCAGGTTGACTTGGTTGGGGCTGAAAATGTGAACAACTCCATGGGGTTTTCTATGTTCTTTGTGGGGCTTGGATGTCTAACAGGTCCTCCTTTGGCAGGTAGGCTGTTTTTCTTGCTGTATCTAATAATAATAATAATAATAATAATAAAACAACAATAATAATCATCATCATTATACAAATCATAATGATCTATTCTATGAACATGTTCGGTTCCACGTGCCATCAGATCATTGTAAGAGTTTAAAAGCAGAATTTATTAGATTTGGTGCTCTAATGTGACAGCATGTGGATGTTTTTATCTTTAAGGTGGAAAAGATTCCAGGAACACATATCTGCCTTAGACACTGTTGGGAATATCATATCGCTCCATATCTTTATTTAGCAGCATGTTAGCCTGCATGGTTGAAGGATATACACTTTTACCATTGATACACAATTTTAATAACCCCAGTGTAAGTAAGTATAGTGTAGAGTGTATCAGCATAGCATATTTTTAAACTTAAATAAACGAATGTACTTTTTATTAGCATCATACACAATTAAATAGAAAGATTCAGAACTGTTGCTGCTTTTTTAAGAGTGGGTATTATGCAAATATCACAGCAAGAGCACAACATGAAACACTAAATGAGGTAGAAATGAAAACAACAAAAAAGCAGAATCAACAAAAGATATCTCTCAAACTCACGTCTTCTGTTAATTTGTCTACTAGAAAATAAAAACACTGAACAAAAATTTTGTCAAAACAGCCCTTAAAAACACGACTGCACGTTAAGTTAGTAAAACCACTTAATGCTTCACTACGCTTCCACTATGTTCTATGGTGAGATAAAAGTAGAACATTTTCTAGACATACATAAAGCTGTGTGCATACATTTATAAGGGTAATGTATGTCATGCCAGTTTTTGTTAGAAAAGGTTGAAGGACTGTGCTGCAGTGGTGAACCACCAGGGCCTGAAAATACTCTAAAAATCTGACAGTCAACATTTAAATAAATACAAATCTAAGCAAATAGTTTTTACCTGTTCATACCTGCTTATTTAACTTGTGCTGGAAGGTGAAGGTTTGGATTAATGTAGTTTATTTGTCGCTCTCTGGTGTGGGTAAAAAAGTCAGGCCAACAATACTATCTCAGCAGGTTTGGCAGTAGTTTTTCTAATAGAGATCATTTTTAAATGTCAGTGAAATTGACCAATCACATCTTTCATATAATTGTGTGGGCGTTGTTATCTCTAATTTTATGATAAATTCCACTTTCCTGTGCGGACACGGATGTAATATAGAATTTTTTGATATTGATGGTTCTACTTGTGTAACAAGTTGGGGGGCGTAAAAGGGCCGAGGTTTTTGGGACAGTGGTGGCCTAGTGGGTAGAGCTTTGGGCTATCAACTAAAAGGTTGATAGTTCGAATCCCAGCTTTGCCATGCTGCCATTATTGGGCCCTTGAGCAAGGCTCTTAACCCTGTTTGCTCCAGGGGTGCTGTACAATGGCTGACCCTGTGCTCCGACCCCAGCTTCCAAACAAGCTGGGATATGCAAAGAAAGAATTTTGTTATACTGTACATCTGTATATGTAGATATGACAAATAAAGGTGTTCTATTCTATTCTATTCTTTAAGAGTATGGCTCACGACTGCTGTGCTGTATGTAGGCCTTTTGTTGTATGTCACTGACTTGACAATATTTTTAAAAATCCCACAATAAACCTATAAAAAAAATCATTCCATTGCAGTAAAAGAACTATTCCAGGAAATATTCATTTCCAAGACCGTCGTGATGTACATGATCTTTCCAAACATTTCCCACTTTTGACTTTTACTGGATCTCATATCCAAGTGTTTTAATTGTACTTTCATGTCCACATGAAAAATGAGGGCGCTAGAATAGAAGCACAGTGTTAGAAGTATGGACAAGCTGTCTGCTGACATTCTTGGAAATGGTATAGCCACCCTCACCCTTACACAGGGGCCCTCTATTAGGAAGGGGGCTGTGCAGCCCCATCTATTTGTAAGGGTATGTTTCATGACTGATTGAAGGCTGTGTTTGCTTTTAATGGAAGTAAGCTAGGCTGTGTGAATATTTTTACCAGCACAAACGATATAGCACAGGGCAAATAGCTTATGTTTACATGTTTGAAGCACACTATTTTACTGTATACAACATGAAGCAATTTTTTTGTTGAAAGAACGCTATTAGAAGCAACCTTTCTGTTACTTAGCATGCATTATTTAAAAGAAGGCTGTGATTTTTTCTTCTTCTTCTGGTTAAAGGCTAAACAGACTGTAGGTCAACATATCTGACCACATTCTTCTTTCTGCAGGTTGTATGTTCTTGAACTTAGCTCCACATAGCCACGCTAACCCAAACCATCTTGTCAGGAACTACCGTAACTTGAGCCCCAGCTGGAGAAGCAAAATGTGATTAGTTAACCCCTGTATGATCCTTTCCATATACAACTCTCTGTCTGCTGTTTTTACTAACCCCGCTGGTCACAGCTACAGACCACTACAGTGCATACTGACCTCTGTTTTACTTTGCCCTGAAAAGTATTCAGCCCCAAACCCTTTTAAATAAGGAAATTACCTGAAGTCAGTAACAGTATGACGATGTTTACAAAATGGAAATACCTGCAGTTTTTATTTGTATTCATTAGACATTTTTTCATTTATGATCAATGTAAAACAGTGGATCAGTGGCTTTGATTATAATTGTGACATCCAGCTGCTTCATTTAATATACGGTATATATACAGTGGGGCCAAAAAGTATTTAGTCACCCACTGATTGTGCAAGTTCTCCTACTTAGAAAGATGAGAGAGGTCTGTAATTTTCATCATAGGTACACTTCAACTATGAGAGACAAAATGAGGAAAAAAAATCCAGGAAATCACATTGTAGGATTTTTTAAGAATTTATTTGTAAATTATGGTGGAAAATAAGTATTTGGTCAATAACAAAAGTTCAACTCAATACTTTGTAACATAACCTTTGTTGGCAATGACAGAGGTCAAACGTTTCCTGTAAGTCTTCACCAGGTTTGCACACACTGTAGCTGGTATTTTGGCCCATTCCTCCATGCAGATCTCCTCTAGAGCAGTGATGTTTTGGGGCTGTCGCTGGGCAACACGGACTCCACAAATTTTCTATGGGATTGAGGTCTGGAGACTGGCTAGGCCACTCCAGGACCTTGAAATGTTTTTTACGGAGCCACTCCTTCCTTGCCCGAGCGGTGTGTTTGGGATCATTGTCATGCTGGAAGACCCAGCCACGTTCCATCTTCAATGCTCTCACTGATGGAAGGAGGTTTTGGCTTAAAATCTCACGATACATGGCCCCGTTCATTCTTCCCTTAACACGGATCAGTCGTCCTGTCCCCTTTGCAGAAAAACAGCCCCAAAGCATGATGTTTCCACCCCCATGCTTCACAGTAGGTATGGTGTTCTTGGGTTTTTCTTCTTCCTCCAAACACGACGAGTTGAGTTTTTACCAAAAAGTTCCATTTTGGTTTCATCTGACCACATGATATTCTCCCAATCCTCTTCTGGATCATCCACATGCTCTCTGGCAAACATCAGACGGGCCTGGACATGTACTGGCTTAAGCAGGGGGACACGCCTGGCACTGCAGGATTTGAGTCCCTCTCGGCGTAGTGTGTTACTGATGGTGGCTTTTGTTACTTTGGTCCCAGCTCTCTGCAGGTCATTCATCAGGTCCCTCCGTGTAGTTCTGGGATTTTTGCTCACCGTTCTCATGATCATTTTGACCCCACGGGATGAGATCTTGACCCCAAGGGAGATTATCAATGGTCTTGTATGTCTTCCATTTTCTTACAATTGTTCCCACAGTTGATTTATTCACACCAACCTGCTTGCCTATTGTAGATTCACTCTTCCCAGCCTGGTGCAGGTCTACAATTTTCTTCCTGGTGTCCTTCGACAGCTCTTTGGTCTTGGCCATGGTTGAGTTTGGAGTCTGACTGTTTGAGGCTGTGGACAGGTGTCTTTTATACAGATAACGAGGTCTAACAGGTGCCATTAATACAGGTAACGAGTGGAGGACAGAAGAGCTTCTTAAAGAAGAAGTTACAGGTCTGTGAGAACCAAAAATCTTGCTTGTTTGTTATTGACCAAATACTTATTTTCCACCATAATTTACGAATAAATTCTTTAAAAATCCTACAATGTGATTTCCTGGATTTTTTTTCTCATTTTGTCTCTCATAGTTGAAGTGTACCTATGATGAAAATTACAGACCTCTCTCATCTTTCTAAGTAGGAGAACCTGCACAATCAGTGGCTGACTAAATACTTTTTGACCCCACTGTATATATGTCCACACTGACCAAAATATGGTCTAACATAGGGTGACCATACTTTTGTCTTCTGTTTCCCAGACATGTCCTTTTTCTCGGACCTAAAAATGCATCTGGCTAGTATTTTTAAATCACCAAAAATGTCCGGGATTTGGCTTTTGCAATCTGCGTGCGCTGTTCTTTGTGTGTTTTTGCACTGATTTCACCTTTCTCGCACTTCTCTTAAAATGCCCAAGTGCGAATAAAAATTCACAGATGAATGACATAAAAAAAAATCTACGTTTTTGTTTCTGTTAGGATCCTTGGGAAGTAGAATGTATGACTTGCAAAGCTGACACGTGTCAGTGTTAAATAAAGGTGCCTGTTCAGTAAAACACAAAACTGCAGCTGAAGGAGAAAGAGTTCGTTAGGTAAAGATCAGATGACACAGAAGATGTTATAACTGCTGCAGGGCCACCCCCCGAATGAAACTTTCAACCCAGTGCAGGTGTCCGTCTGGCCCATGCTGCCATCCTGCCAAGTGTCCTCTTTTTTGAAAAACAAAATATGGTCACCCTATCTAACAAAAATCTAAATATTTACACAAATATATTTCTGTTGATGATAATGTGACCATTTGTGCATAATTTATGTTAGTTATTGTAATGTAAAAGCTACAGTTTAAACCTGTCAGGGGAGTCTATGGAGTTTAATGTGAATAAATATTCTATGATCTAAAGTGCCTCTGTGTATCAGGAATAATAAAAGTTTAACTTGTCCCGTGTCCTCAGGTTTTTTGTACGACTACACTCAAACCTACGACTGCTCTTTTTACCTGGCTGGTGTGTGTTACCTGCTCTCATCAGTCTCTCTCTTCCTGGAACCTCTGGCTCAGCGCTGGCAGACCAGAAAGGAGCAGCAGGAGCTGCATAATAAAGAGCTGGTGAAGAGCAATGGCTGCTTCTACTCGGCACCTCAGAGAAATGGTGTGGTGTAAATTAAGGAACGATTAAACATGTTTCATTTTTCCGGAGTGGATTAGTGGACCTGACCCTAGCATTGGGGTGGACCAGAGTAGCGTGGACTTCTGAGGGGAGAACAATCATTAAAATGGTACAGAGAGTATGACCAACATGCTTAATGCTTGACAAAACCATGCTGGATGCTGGAGTTCTTTCCAGAAAACATGAATATAGATTTATTTTGTAATTTCCAGTAACAAAAATGAACTTTAAGCTACTGAAAGTTGTAAAGTTTCCATGCAGGATATTCGTCTCATCAGGCAGATTGTCACTTTTTAGATGACCATTATTTCTCCACTTCATGTTTTCAGAAAAGTTGGGACATTTCATAAAGTGCAATAAAAACACAAATCTGTGATTTGTTCATTCTCTTATACCTTTGTTTAACTGACAAATGTATAAAGAAATTAATTGTAATGTTTGGCTGACCAACTTGATTGTATTTTATAAATACAAACACATTTTAAATTTGATGGGAGAGGTTTTTAGAATAACTACTTTGTGCCAAACTTTGGGAGAAAATTGACAAGCAGTTAAAAAAATTACCATGCATGATATTGTATAAATGTAATCTGGAGAAATGTAAGTTTGTGTAGGGCAAAACCGGAAACCACTGTTAAATATGCATGACCGTCTAACATTGCAGACAGCATTGCATTGAAAAGCATCATGCAACTGTAATCAATGTAATCACATAAGCTCAAGAGATCTTCGGTAAACCACCTTCACTTAACAGTTTGATACTGTATCAAGAAATGCAACCTGAAACTCATATTACACAAATACATCGTCTATGCAAAAAAAAAAAAACATTGTATTCTCCATGCCATAGGCAAAAGGGACCATTTAGACTGTTATCAGCAAAAGGTGAAAAATCCATTATTATCTGTCATGTTATCATCCAAATTATCTGTCATGGTATGTAGTGCATCAATGTAGGCATCAAATTCTAAATTTGTTTATATTTACAAAATTTGATTAAGCTGGTTAGTGAAAACCTTGGAAATCACAGATTCCAGTTTTTATTGCATTTAACAAAAAATATGAATGGGGTTTATACTGCATGTGTCGTATAGCAGGTTATTAGGTACATCTACTTTGTACTTACACTTATAGGTCATGTAGCATCAGGTGCACTTACCATATGGGTGCACTTTGTACTTGCTTTAGTTCAAGCAAGTAGTACAAGCCTCACAGCTCCAGGATCCTGGGACCAGTCTTGGACTCTTGACTCTGATTACTGCCCGAGTGCTGTTTAGCATATTCTTTCTGTAAGTACATCCACCAAGCACTTTATTGAGATTTTTTAAAGCTATACCAACCATACGAATACATTTTTGGGTATACAGTTGCTTACTGTAGCTTATCTGTTGCTCTGTGTACTTTATCACTCCACTGTGCTTCTTTTAACAATCAAAAGGGACCCCAGTAGAAAGCCTACTGACCAGATATTATTTGGGTGGTGGACCATTTTCAGCCCTGCAGTGACACAAACATCACATGTAGCTGGTCAGTTTACTGGCATGTTTTGTGGTATCTCAATATTATTCTTACATCTGGCCACAAATGGTACTTCAGAAGGACTTCAGAAGCATATTTCATGAAAAGGCATTAGGATCTTTTGAAAGGAAAAAAGTAAAGTGTCAATAATTGTTGGTGAAGCCCTGCGATGGATTGTGCCCAGTGTTTACAGTGAAACCAGACGTGCTGTGACCCTGACGAGAATAAAGCGGTTGATGAAAATGGCCCAAAATGGCCAAACACTGCTGTATGAACCCACAACCTTCTAGTTGGTAACCCACAGCTCCACCCATTAGGCTAACACTGTCCTTTGAAAGGTGAAAAGCTGTTAGGACTAGGGAGGAGGAGAAAAGCCATGCGATGGATTGGCACCCTGTCCAGGGTATCCCTGCCTTATGACCCGGACAAGAATAAAGTGACTGATGAAAATGAAAATGATCCATGGTGTAGCTGCACACTTAATAACTAAAAAGCCTTTTGGTTCATTTACTTGTTTAATATAGTGATTGATTTTAAATAGTGTGAATTTTTCAGTTCAAAGTCCTTGAGGGGGCTGGTAATAATAATTTGTGTTCACATATTAAAATGACTAGGTTCAAGTCAATATGGGCTTTTCAACAAATCTATAAAGTGCTTCCTTTAATATCTCATTTGTATGTATCATCAGTCAGAGCATCTCTTCTTACATCTCATCTTACAAAGACATGCACTGCACCAGACGGTGAAGCTCTATGCAATGTGTCTTCTGCTTAGAGTAAAAGGCTTTGCTCAAAAATACAGTTTCTCTCAGTCAAATGTCTACACAGACTTGTAACAGGCACAAAAAATGTGCTCAAAAGTATGTGAAAACGCCTTTTAATGTTTGGGTTTGGGAGTTTTAAAACACACATTGCCAACAATATACAATCACATGAATATAGGCTTTTAACTTTGTCAGTTTCCTGTTTCACCATTACTGCACCCCTGTGCAAAGAATGAAGTCCATAAAGACAAACCCATTTAAATCAGCCTTGGTCTGACAAGTTTTGTGTTTATGAGCTTTGTGTTTATCAGGGCCAGTGATAGCTCAGTGGTTAAGGTACTAGACTAGTAAACAGAAGGTTGCCGGTTCAAGCCCCGCCACCACCAAGTTGCCACTGTTGGGTCCCTGAGCAAGGCCCTTAACCCTCAGTTGCTCATTGTGTAAGTCGCTTTGGATAAAAGCGTCTGCTAAATGCTGAAAATGTAAATGTAAATGAGCTCCAGTAGCCTGCAAAGAGCCTACGGTGACATTTTGTGTCTGTGTGTTAACTTTTGCCTTTGAAAAAAAACATTGTTCAATGCATTTTGTAATAGGTACAGTCAAACCCACCCTATTTATATATGGTTAAAGAGATGTTACCAGGTTCAGTCAGTCATAATTATCTACAAGTACTTGATACTTTTGAAATCCATAATGGATTCATGAAAGTTTTTATAAACAAACCCCCCACCACCACCACCATTCAATTCATGTTTTTTTTGTGTTTACTTATAGAAAAAAATGCGAAACTCATTGACCTCTTGAGACTGCCACATGTTTGTACAAGTGTATGTAAACTTTTGACTTGAACTGAACATGCTCGACTGACCTAAATTCCAAGACTAATGCTAATTGTCATAATCTCTTTTTTAAATGTTTTTAAATATTCTGTTGGTAAATGTACTTGGGTCACTGTTTCTCTGGTTCTTATATGTAGATTAATTTTCAGCAGTTGCTGCCAAACACTGACGTAGCTGCTTTATAGCTGCTAGGAGTGAAAATCCTTTAAGGGGTCTAGAAGATTAAGAGCATTGTACTTGCTGATTGTTGAAACTACAGTGTCTAGCCTATATTTGAGTCTTATTGCAAACTGAAATTTGTATGGAACTTGTACTGTTTATCACCAATATTGCCTTGTATGTGTGCTGTACTGTTCTGTGATATAAGCCAAAGATGCAAAACTAAATATTTTTTTGCATTTTACCATCAGGCTTGTACTGATTTTTTTCTTTCTCATTCTCATTCTTGCAACTAAGAACTTGCACTAAATGGAAATTATAAAACGGATAGTTCTGGTCCTAAAATCTGATTGGCTGAGCCGCGTTCGAAGCCGTTGTAAAATCCCCGATAAACGCACACCTAGGACCACCTCACATCATTCCATATTAATACGCCACTGAATCGAAAAAGTTAATGTTATTTTCGCCCTCATGTTGCCTAGCAACACTGTGAATCGAACTATTTTGCGTCGCGGAAGAATGCTTTATTGTAAGTTTATACACGATAAATACATTTATGAATTAAACATTGTTGTATTTATTATATTTTTTGTTGACCGCCGTTTTATAAAAGCAATAAGCCACTCGAGACCGTGCAGTACTGTTATGATTTTAGCACGGGGAAAGAAGTTTTACAAAATATACAAAAACGTCATCCCCGTGCTAAAATCACAGTAATGCACGGCCTCTCGTGGCTTATTGCTTTAGCACGCGTCGTTGGAATGGAACGTTGGGAGAGAGAGACCTCTAGTGGTAAAGATACAGAACTGACACTGAAAGAACATCAGAACATCACTGCAGCCTTACTTACAGACCAGTGACCATATTCATAAAGATTCCCACTGCGTTTCTCAAGAAATCCTCTTAAAATTAAGAGTAAGATCCTAGTAGACAAAACTTCATTCATAAAGCATCTTAACCCTTAAAAAGGGCGGGATGGAACGCATTTATTTAGAATATATGCATATAAACGTGTACAGTACTATGTACTGTACTTCTTTACTTGCATATCATAACCTCTTTGGAAAGTAGAAAGGAGGACTTGTAAGAGGTGCTTTTGGGGTCATAACGGGGTCAGCCATTGTACAGCGCCCCTGAAAGTTTCAAGTTTCAAAGTTTTTTGTCACATTCAGGTGATACATGGTATAACTTGCAGTGAAATGCTTTTATACAACTGCCCGGTCACATTAATACCGAATACAAAGGGGAAAAGAACACGTAAAGTACAAAATAGAAAAAACTTTGCAAAAATATAGAAAAATGTATGAGATAAAAAGTAGATATAATTATTTTAAAAGGTGCAATGTAAGCCTTTAGTGAATACAGTGTGCGTAAAGCTGAAAGGGTTATTGCCATCACAGCTTTTAGATATTTAGCAAATGGGAAAATGCAACACTGCAGCAGGGATGACCTGGGTCTGTTCGTTCCATCAGCAGAGTGATCACGCAAACAATTACAGCACAGAATCTTAATTCGTGTCGCAGTTCATTTTATTTCCACTGGACATTCACACCTTGCAGCAATCACAGTAATTGAAAAGAGCCAAACCATTTTTCTCCAGGTAATATCAAATAGATTAAGTACAAAATGATCAGCATGGTGAATAAACTGTAAATAAAGTGACGCAAATAAATGTGTGTATGATTTGGGTAAATAGGCTTATTTATAACACGTACATCGTTAGAGCACGTTTGTTCTTTTTTTCCTTTATTGGACAATAATGGGCAGCTGTAGCCTATAGCGGTTAAGGTACTGGACTAGTAATCAAAAAAATCGCTGGTTCAAGCCCCACCACTGTTAGATTGTCACTGTTGGGCCCTTGAGCAAGGCCCTTAACCTTCAGTTGTTTAGACAGTACACTGTCACAGTACTGTAAGTCGTTTGGATAAAAGCATCTGCTAAATGCTGTAAATGTAAATATAATGGCAGTGTTCAAAAGAATGCGTCAAACCATACAGCCGCGCCTGTTTTAGCTTTTATCTTAAGTTTTAAGTTTTTAAGCCATGTTAGGAGCTATTTAAAATCATTCTTAGAAGCTTTATGAACACAACTCCACAATTTCTGTATTTTAGGCCCAATTCACTATACATCAATGCATGTGTGCTTCCAGCAAAAGCAGCCTTTGTCAACCAATGTAACAACAAAGAGTTTAAGAACCACTGCTATACACAGGGTGTCCCATACCTCCTCATTCTCAATAAAAAGGAGGGATTATTCCAAAAATACTACATTTGATTTTTGAAGTTATCTAATGAATTTACTTTAAATTAATTTAAGAAAACTCTAATGAATTTATAGCCTTAATGCTAGACAAACTCTTCTAATGCAGCTATGGTTAGCAAGCTATCAGGGTGTTAGCTGAATGGTATTGTGGTAAATCTAAATTATGACTAAAAATCTAAATAGACTAGCATGCTAAAAGGGCTGTAATAAAATAAATTGTGAATGTCACTAATTTAATTTTGATGAATTATAAAAGTGCAAGTTGTTTAAAGACAATATTTTAACCTTTAAGGATAAAATGAAATTGGTTGGTTATGTTTAGCACAGACACTGTTTGTTTGTTTATTAGGATTTTAATGTCATGTTTACACTTTTAGTTACATTCATGACAGGAACAGTAGTCACTAATTAAACAAGATTCATCACTTCTCAAGGTTATATCAAACACAGTCATGGACAATTCACCTCACTTGCATGTCTTTGGACTGTGGGAGGAAACCAGAGCTCCCGGGGGAAACCCACGCAGACACGGGGAGAACATGCAAACTCCACACAGAAAGGCCCCACCTGGGGATTGAACCCAGGTCCTTCTTGCTGTGAGGCGACAGTGCTACACAGACACATGAGGGCTGTATTTTATGCCAAAAACTTAAAATAAGGAATTTTATAGCTAAGATAAAAGTTATTATCAAAAAGGTCAACAAAAAAACAGATTTTGTGAAAGTTATATTTATACCATACACTGATAAATAAATGACACAAACGAGTATTATAAACATTTTATTAAGATTTCAGATATTTGCAGACAGTAAGTTTTGAACAGTAACAGTCTGAACATTTACAAGCATGTTTAATTAAAAAATAAATCAGTAATATTAACATCAATACATTCTATTTATAAATTCTAACATGAATTAGTATAAAATAAATGTAAAACTACTTACAGTTTTGTAGTAACGGAAGCAGATGGTTCTTCTTTTGACACAGGTGGCTTTAAATGAATTAATGTCCACAATCCACTATCACAACTCACAATCCAGTGAAGTGTAAAACAATGAAATTTGCTTTCGACTCGTTGGGTGTGCAGACCATTATCACCCAGTATTTTACATGGTGAATCCTCTCAGTAATAGCTGCACCAACTTATTTAATAATCTTTACTGTGTCCAGGGGAGGTATTTTCATTCAATACAAATCTAATATCTGATTATTTTAAGTCGTAAGATAGCCAAGTGGCACCTTTACTGCTTTGGTCAAATAAAAAAAATTACTAAAAGACTCTGACATTCTAACATTAACCTAAACCACTATTCTATTGTGGAAAGATGTTGGAGTAAAGGATCTTACCTACAGTACCTCAGGGTCACCTGAAGATAAACTGTTCACAACTTCATATCTGCAACTTCAAAAACTGAAAAACAATGTGAAGTAAAAACACCAGTGAGTAAAACATCCAAAAAATTGGCATGATAGAAATGAAAAATATTATTTCCACTTACCTCAAATGTAATCAGTCATGACATGTTCGGTATTTAACACTTGCTTTCTCTATAAGCATAAAGGGTGATGTAGCCAACACAGAATACTAATAATACATACACACACCAGCCACTTTTTTTAATGGTCCGTCTACTACACGTTGATTGGTTATTTTATAATCTGCATGTACCATATAAATTCACTTTGTGTGTATGAAATCACTCAGAAATCACACAGCTCTGTTAACCATATCAACCACTTCAACCTATTAATCAAAAGAAAGTAACCCCCTCTGACCAGATATTATTTAGAAAGGGGACCATTTTTAATGCTGAAATAACACAAACATGGTAATAACATTGTTATGTTAAACTGGTTTAAGTGTTTTGGGTGCAGGCTTTTTTACACACTGTCATTGTCAATGCTGGGAGTGAAAATAGTGGTTAAACCAAAACCATAAAGCCAAAAGAGTTCTGTGATCAAAAAATGTCCAATAATAAAAAGCTACTATAGAATGAACTGTACACCAATAAAGCATAATAGACACCTAAACAGTTTACAGTATTTACAGTATTTAAAAGCCCCAGTTTTACCACAGTACTTGATACACTAATATTAAATCACTGCACTGCCATGAATGGTCCACCAGCCAAATAATATTTGGTCAGTGCAGGCCATAAGGAGGCCCCTTGTTTATGTATAGACAGGGTGACAAGTGTGCAGAGCAATAAATAGACCACAGTCAGTAACTATATACCCACAAAGTGCATCTATATGGTATATGTATGGCTATATGTAGCTCATAAAATGGCCAATAAATGTCAGTACAAGATAGGTTTACCTAATAAAATGGCTAATAAGTGTAGATGTCCAGTCTTGCCTCAGACCAGACCACAGTTGAATGGTAATGTGAGCTAAACTGGAATTCTTAAATGCTGATTTAAATGAGCATTTACAGTACATTATACAGGCAAGCTGTAGCCTAGTGGTTAAGGCACAGGACTAGTAATCCGAAGGTTGCTGGTTCAAGCCCTACCACTGCTAGGTTGCTGCTGTTGGGCCCTTGAGCAAGGCCCTTAAACTTCAGTTGCTCAGACTGTATACTGTAACTGTAATGTAATTCGCTTTGGATAAAGGCATCTGCTAATGCCGAAAATGTAAAATTTAGAAAACTGTTTCTTAATATTTGTCAGATCAACAAAATTTAAGACTTAGCAGATTATGGTAAAGATCACAATTAAGTTTCTCAACTATCGGATGTGCTCTGCAATGAACTAGGGTCCTGTTAGGGTTGTTACTACTTTGCACTTAGTGATTCATGGAAAAGTGATTCTGACAGGATAAAGCAATGGTAAAACATGAAAATTATCAAGTGAAAACCTTTTTAAACATGGAAAACACAATAACACAACTATTTAAACATAAAATTATAAACATGCGATGCAGATTTCTTACACAATAAATTTCTGGATTTCTTAGCAGTAATCAAAACTAATCAGGAAGGAGGTATTCTACTTGACGGCGCAATTTCGATTATCAGGAATACATAGAGCAGGTTTTTAATAAGAACTGCCTATGACTTGTGAGTCTTGTAACCTGCAACCCCAGTTTAAAACAAAAGAATAATAATCAACGGAATTAAATAAGATGATCATTTGTGAATTAGCTGTTTTTAACTGTCTCTAGGTGTATATAAGTTGGGGTGGGTGAGTGAGGGGTGACTGGCGATGCCTCGCACCTAGTGTTTTAGGGAAGGCCCTAAATTCAACATATTTCTGATTAGTGCTTAGCAGTTACTGTAATTAAATGAACCTAATCAGCAGACAAATCTTACTTTCATAGTGTTAATACATTTAGATAAATGTATTTTTCGACATTACTCTGACATTACAATACCTTTTGGTAAAATCTGGCACTCTCTGGGCATATATTGTTTAATATATATTTGGTCAGGGTCACATCGAATCTGGTTTCACTAGGAACACTGGGTGCAGGGCAGGAATAACCTACACTTAACAAATCACTGTGTTTTACAAACCAGCACCAACTTTTTCAGAAATTAGCTTTGAGTTTAGAGATTGTATTATTATTTCACTTATTACACAATTTGGATCCCAACAGTGGCAAATGACAAGTGGCAATTGGTGGGGCTTGAACCAGCAACCTTCAGTAGTCCTGTACCTTATCCGCTGAGCTACCACTGTCCTAACTTTTTATTTTTAATAAGTAGTTTTACTAGTTTTTCAGCTTTTTGCAAAGAGAGATAGAACATGACTGCTATAAATATTTAGAGTTAACACTGATGTTTGTAGTTCTCAGTAACCTGTTCACTGCACAGTTTAGACGATTTTTTTCTAAATATTAATTTCTTACTCGGCATTTGGTTTCCTAAAAATGCTCCAGCAGTGCCACAATATACTTTCTATACACACCATGTCAGGACTGGTGTTATATGAGCAGAGGTATCTTTGGGTGTGTCCAGTAAAGTAGATTCCAGGAACAGGTTTTAAGAAATACTGGTTAATCATGAGATCATGATTCAAGTGTGAGCAGATCTAATTTTGGTGAATAATACTACATACATACTACACTAAAATACTATTAAAACCAATTATATTTATGAATGTGACACCAACATTACAGGAGCTGCAATCATAACTGTGTAACTGATCACTAAATGCACGTTTTTTTACACCTGTAGTACAAAAATAAGTTTATATTTACCTAAACCACTAGATTAAAATGAGCTGATTCTTAAACAGTTTATGTGCATTTTAATAATTTAAGTACATTATAAACTAAATATAGTATTCTAACATGTTTTTATTAAAGGACAAGCTAATAATAGTCTGTTGGCAGATCAAAGAAATGCATGTCAACTAGCTTTTGTTGCCAACATCCTTTAAAAGATAAATTTGCCAAATGTAAAAAAATTTGATTGTTTTACTGATCAGCCAAAACTAAAATTCTGCACTAATATTTGCAAATTGATTACCTTTGATAAAGATTTTGTGATTGTCATGTGATTTTTATGTAATGAGTCTATGAGGGTTTTAATCTTTATAAATAATTTATTAAGGAGTTTGTAATTTTTATATATTTAACTATTTTAAATAAACAGTCAGTTGGTCCTCATAAATTTATAACTGCTAACAACACAGGCTGATATCCAACACAAATACCAACCTTACCAACGTAATAGGAAATTAAAACTCTGTGCTACACTGTGCTACGTGTAATGACTTACCTTTTAAAAGTGTTTTTTCCCACAATCTTCCAAGTTTAACCACTGCTGAAACATGATTTTGTAAGTACACAAGTGTCCAGTGTTTAAAGTAAAAGAGTTAGTTTAATCTACCAGTTTAGTCACATATTGTTAAATCCTAGGGATGTCCTGACCCAATCCAGCAGACTACTGTTAGGGTAAATTAAGGTACATTAATGACTCCTAGCATTTACACTAAACTCTTCCTGATCCTATTGCACTTTTCATTCTGGTGATGTAGTACACATTTACAGCAGTGAAAAATGTCATACATGATGGCTATGGCAAAGGTTTTGTGTTGGGCAGTAACATTGATTAAAAAAAAAAACTAAAAAGACTTTATATAAATTTCTTTTATATTTATATATTTATATTTTTGGCATTCAGCAGACGCCTTTATCCAAAGTGACTTACAGTAGTGTAACACCATACAGTCTAAGCAACTGAGGGTTAAGGGCCTTGCTCAAGGGCTGCACAGCAGTAACCTGGCAGAGGTGGGGCTTGAACCATTGACCTTCTGATTACTGGTCCAGTACCTTAACCACTAGGCTACAACTGCCCTACTAGGTTTTTACTACTTTAGCTGAATAGTAAAAAACATTTTACATAGTACTGGAATTAAAGTTAAATATTTGCTATTGTCTATGTAAACAGTATTAATATATATTTTGTATTAAGTCACTATTCTGGCATAAGTTCATGTTTACCAGATCAAAGGGCTAAAAGTATTAAGCACTGTGCATTAACGCAAGAGTTGGGAGTCAAATCCTTTTCATCGAAGACAGCATATAGCTTAGTTAATTTAGGTGTTATCTTCATAAACTGACAATTGTATTATGCAGATATTAAACAAACCAAATAAATTAATATAGTAAAATAGAAACAGTTATCAGTTTATGGACAACAGACAGTTTTGCAATATAACACTGCACTAAAATTATGTTGCTAATTAAATAACTTAAATTTCTATAATAAAAAAAACAGATAAATATCACTGTTGTACTTATAAAGCCTTATTTAAGGTCTGTGGTATAATTTGTCTATTTAAACTCCTTTCAACTGCCCTGTTTTGCCCTTTGCTGCATCCATAAATCTCCTCTTTGGCTTTACTCTCCTCTTTCTCCCTATGTACCGTAAGCCCCACCTGTACATGCCCAAACCAAACTTAATCTCTCCTCCCTAACTGTCCCTCTAAAAAAACTCATCCCTAATCTTGTCCATCCTCATCACTACCAGTGAGCAGCATCTTTATCTCAGCCACCTCCAGCTCCCTCTCCTGTCTTTAAGTCAGTACCACTACTTTCAAGCCATGACGTATATAGCGATATTTGAAGTATATATTTTTTAATATAACAAGTTATTTATGTAGCAGTTTACTGCTACTAATTTGTCTGGATGTACTAATTCATTCACTGCTAATGCTAATCAAATTATTATATTATTCATATACTAGCATCTTTCATTATTATCTTTCAACTTCTCTTAGATAGGTTGTAGTTTTAATAAAAAATCTAGCTTTGGAGCAGCTAAGTTATAATTTAATGTTAGTTTAGTTTATGTATAATTTAGCTAGCTAGAAGTACAATAAATCTTCTAACGGCCATCTGCATTATTTAATTAAATTTTGTATTTATTTTTTTTTCCAAAATAACCAAAACCCAGATGCTTACAACATACTAATTGGATAATGCATCTAATGCCAACATTGTTATTGGTAAAAATTACACTAAAGCAGCAAGTGCTGGACAATTCAAATTAATCCTTAAAAATGGTTTGATGCTGGATGTATTTGCAATACTTTTATCAGTCCAGATCAAATTAAAAGTTTACTTTCAACTATACAGACATTTTTCTTTGCCCATGTTGTTTATTAATTTCACTGTGCTTTTAGAATGACTATATATTATTACTATCTAAATAATGAAATAATGTATGTGCAGGTGAATGTATAATTTAAAAAAATGTATCTATTAGTTCCTAACTGCAAACATTTAATGTTAAATAAGAAGCAAAAAGTGGTCTCAAGACATCCCTAGTTAAAGTCCTTATCTTGAACAAGCATAATGTGAATAATTTTAGTCATAAATAAATAAATAAGCTATGTCCAGTAGTTACCCAATCTTCGACAGTTCAGTGATGCAGGCCTAATTTGCAAAACAGTCACTGCAAGGAAAAAACTAAAACAACAGTCAAATCCTACCAAGTCACCGTTATTCTATCTTTATACTTACCTGCTTTGAAAACAGGCCCTGATATAAAGTACACTACCCCCACTCACCGCCACCTGGCTGGTACTCACTTCCGGATGACCTGAGGAAGAGCTGATGGAGGTGAGTGCATGTTACTATGGAGGGAAACAAGAGGTCTGTTCTTTCTCTCCAGCTGAAGCTCCATGCAAGCAAACTCATCCATCTGTTACTTGTGCAGGTGAAGAAAACTGGCAGTCTAGTTGGCAAAACTTGTATTTCTGGGTCGCTCCATTAAAGGATGGTCAATTCAACACTGAACAGGAGTGTGTTTAAAACTTCTGTGACAAAAGTAAACGCAGGAAGACGAAACTCCGGCTTTCCCTTCGAGGTCTGTGCCGGCCTTATAACTTTTAAGGGAGCTTATAACTTGTTATAATCACGCTCCTTTTTCTGATCACGAAATTCCTCTTCCTGATATTTCAATGCAGTGATCAAACAAATTCAAATGTGCAAAACCAAATGATGGAATAAACAAATGCCTGCTCCACCGAAATAGAAAGCATTCAAATTTGACATTAACACACAGGGACTTGTGCTGGCAATGCAAAGCAGTTGAGTTACTGCAGACCTGACTGCATCCAGCCGAATCATGTAGGGAAGAACCTCTGAGCTTCCGGAAACCAGTGGCAGTGCTGGAACAAAGATTTCATAATTGAAGCTCTCCTGTTACTCTGTTCAGCAGTGCAGCAGAAGCCTGTTATTTTCAGGCTAGACCGATTCAAAAGCCTTTTCCTTTTTTCTTTTACTTCCCTTGGTATAAAGGGCAAACTCGAACAGCAGTACGCATAAACAGCCGTTAATTTGTAAAGCCGGGCAACTCCGGACTGAAAAAAAAAAAACTGATCAACAAACATGGCACCATGGGCGCACACGCTCCTGACTCTTGTCATCACTGATCCTGGGGTGGCACACACAGTTGGGAATTTCTCTTTCCTCAGCAGACAAATCAGCAACAATTCCATTGAAAACACAACCGCAAAGCAGCAGCAAATGGTCTTCGATTCATTTCCAACGAATGAACATTTCTCCTTCAAATGAAACAATTTATTGACAGCAAGACAAAATTTCTGTGTATATGTAGACAGCCACTTTTGAGCTTTGCAAGGAGTGTATGACCGATTCCTTTTTTTTCCTCTCCTTTAAGAAATCAGGTAAACACATCACAAAGCAAGGTGGTCATATTTCCGTTTAAATATGGGAAGTGTAAGCACAAAAACAATTACACAAATGTGAAGCTGCTCTCAGCGAGAATACACAATCACTAAACGGAAAGCTCTTGCTCTTTTGCATCCAAAGGGCTCTGTGGGAAGTCCTCTGCTGCAAAGGTCCTTATTTCATCCTGCGACATTGATACTGAAAGTACAGCATCTCCAATTATCCATACATAGAGAACAGTTTTTTGTTTCATTTACAAACCAGTCAGCCTTAAAATGCAATCTAGATTGATGATAAAACTGATAAAGTAATAACACAGAAGACATTCGGTAATACAGAACTCAGACAATGCAAAAACGTAACATTATAGAAAGCCAAACACATTCTGATCTAGGGGCTTAAATTTATGCAATCAGCTAGCATTCTGAAACTGTATGAACACACTGATGATCACTGAGAAAACCTCAACATAACTCATCATTTAACATGAAACATGTTTAATTGCAGGGCTGCACATGTAAGAATAAACTATTACTGTAGAGAATTTGTATACAGTTACCACATGGTCTTAAATGTCATCAATGCAGTCCCTGACAACTTAGTTATTGCAAAGAACCACAGCTGTTTATTTAATACACCTCTAAATGCGCTGTAGAAATGGACAAATCAAATTTTACTAGTCCACCCATTAGGCAAAGCGATTCTCTAATCTGCTTGCTCAGTTTTTAGCTTTTGGTTGGTCAGAAAAATAAACAAGACTTTTTTTTTTTTAATCAGCATAATTTTATTTAAATGCTAGTCAGCCAATTACGTAAATTAATATTATTTTAAAACGGTTATTAAGAGATATGATGGGCAAGTGACTTCTCCCTCACCTGGGGCAAAGTTACAGTTACTGAAGGCAACAATACAACCCACACAGATTCCCAGTGCCAATGTACCACCAAGTCAGCTGTGCTACTCTGCCACCCTGAGTCACTTGCTTACTGGACTAATAGAATATGCCAGGTTGGAGAGGAAATCTGCTTGCCCTGGGCAGCCAGGCTAGTGATTTGTCCATCTCTGTTTTAAAAGGTAATGAATATGAATCTGTTACCAAGTATCGGTACCTCGGATAATACAGGCTCAAACCTATTGATTGGTATCAGATTAGCTTTAACATATTTTCCAAACCAAAAAACTCCTAGTATTCATTTTCTGTAAACTTAATATGTAGACTATAATTATACATTTTCATTACAGACATAACATTCTACAGTATTTTACTCTTATTATTTTTATGTTTAGCATCAGTTATGAGAATTTCTGTATCAGATCAGTATTTCTATTGACCAATACCCGGAGCACCAATATCAAAATTGACTGGGAATTTGAAAACAATAATAACAATAATAAAATATAATTAATAATTGACTGATTGTGCAACCCTACTTAACATAAACCATAGGTCAATAAAGTTGACACAGAACAATTATATGATCATGAATGCATTTCTACATTTATCAAATCAGAATTAACTGTTTTACTCGTATTTTTGTACCTGCTCGACAACTGAACAATTCGTTTAATGTGGCATGTAACAAAATTCTGACAACTGAAAAAGCCACATGCATGACATACTGCCATCATACTGAAAAAAAAAAAAAAAAAAAACATACTGTTTTTTATTTTTATATTTTGTCCTCTGGGGTAAGATTACTTAAAAAATAGAACCATAATAAAATCACTGAAATCAGTAGAAACTAGTGGCTTCTTTAACACAAATTATCAGGTAGAAAAGAAAAAAGCAACCTGGAAAATGTCTCCATGTAACCACACTTGGCTCGACCTTGTCAAACAAAATGTCAAAGGACCTCTAATTATACGTTGTGTAATGATCAAATGGCTTCTGTTAGACATAAAAGACCAAAATAATCAGATTAATGTTGATTTTGTGTATAATTAAATATTAAAGGAATTTTGAGGCCACATTAACTGCTTGCCCAGTAGCACACAGATCAACACAATACTACAGCTGTTTATACAACGTTAATTTATAATTCCTCCAGTTTCAAAACAGGACAATAGTCAACATGCAGTTCTAAATTAGTTCTGGATTGTATTAGGTGAACTACTGAACACCACACCTAGTTTACACGTCTATGTTATTTCTGATAACTGATTGTTTCAAGCCTTAAACCACAATGACTTAACTTTCTTTAAATAAAAAAATATATCCTACACAAATCAACATAATCTGTGTTATACATATCTATATATGGGCAACTGCTTAAATCAAATGGCTAAGCAAAATAATTAGGATCCCAAACAGTACAATGTATCATGTGAATATTTAGTTTTTTTTACTGTATTATCTGTCTTCCACAGTTTTATACAGTTGTACAATGATAATTTGGTTTGAACACACAGTTTGCAATGGTAAGTAAATTTTTGTAATATGAATACCAATTCTGCTATATGTAATGTATTATTCATGCATTGTATTTGGCAGAACAGATGACATTCTCTATTTATAACCAATTAAACTAGAACTGCTGCACCAGGTTTAACAGAGCATGCAAATGAGACATTTCTTTTTAAAAAATGCTTTTTTTTGTGTGGGGGATTTCTGATTTTTAGGATGCTCCACGAACAATGATCATAACCAGGAAGTCCTCTTCTGTTTTGGCAAGAGCTTTCGCAGAGGAATCTAAGAACTGCTGAGAGAACTCGCAGGGTGGAAACGCATGCAGCACCCCCGCGTTGTCTTTATCGCGAGTGCCGCCGACAGGTAAGCTGATAACCCCGGCTGCCTGCTTTTGCTTCAGGTATGACACCAGGTTGCGGAGAGGACGCTGAGTCGAAGCTGCAGGATCCGATGATGAAGCGTCGTCCGAGCTGCCAGGAACTGCGAGGAGAATGGCGTACCCGCCTGGGCCTGCGACTTTGATGCGCCGTGACACCTCGTCCATCTTGGGCTGGTCGAGCCGAAGCCGCTGTGTGATGCGGAGCTGCGTCACCTTTCCCCCAGTGCTGCCATCAATCAGGAGGCTGCTGGCCACGCCGAGGTCTCCATCTAGGATGTGCATGATTGCAGGGAAGTTGCTGTTTTTCAGAAGTAGCATTCCATTCCAGGCCATGCTTAACTTTCCACCAGCATCTTGTTTGGACGAATGGCTGTTTTTGGAGCTCCCTTCAGGTCGCTCTCTCTTTGTGGGCCCTTTGCCTGCTTCTGCCGCTTTGCGTTTTCTCTCTGATGGGCTGGTGCCTATGCTGGACTCGGACAGACTGCTGTTGCTCTTTAGGCGTTTATCTCCAGGAGCCCTGTCCAGACTGCTGCGCCGCTCTCTAGCTGGTGAAGGTCGATCTGCTCTTGTAGGTCGCTCTGAGTCACTGTAGCGGCCTTCACGGCTGCTGCCTCCAGGACTGCCCTCAGTGGACAGGGCTCTCCGGCGTCGGGCTGCCCATTCACTGCTGCTGTCGGGTGAGCATTCTAGATGGCGGCCATCCTCCATAAGTCGCCGTTTACGTGCTGCATCTCTGCTTGGCAACTCCCGCTCTAGGGACCAGGGCTCTCTGGGTCGCCGATCGCGTTCCAAGTGCTCCAAAGGTTCGAACGCAGGGGTCCTTACACGTTCACGTAAAGCAGGGGCCGGCCAGTCCGCACTAGCATAGAGCTCCCTTTCTCTAAAATGGAGTGGCGGAGGAGTCCTTTCTCTGACACGAATTGTTTCAGGGGTGGCACGATGAACAAAGGGCTCGGCCACAACTTCGTAATGTGGCATGGGAAGCGGCTGCAGGAACTGCTGTTGGTAACGGTGCTCAGTGTCTGCAAAATCCACTCTGAGTCGTCTGTCCGGTCCTCCAAGAGGAAACCCACGCATGTGCGTGCAAGCTGCCTGAGCTGCGTCCAAGCTCTCGTACTGAATATAAGCCCAGGTGTCGCCTTTTCTGTAGTCTATAGTCCTAATAGTGCCAAAGCGGTCGAATTCTCTTGCTAATGCAGCCATGGGAACCCAAGGTCCAAGACCTCCCACCCACAGTCGTGTTGTTGGGGTGGCTTTCCCGTAACCGATTTTAATAGCATTTCGGCCAACCACTTTTCCAGACATGCTGATCTTTGCTCTGTGAGCCATATCCAAGTTCTCGAACTTAAGAAAGCCATATGTACTGTTTTGGCCCCGCGTGGGTCTTTTAATATCCACTTCGGTGATAGCCCCAAAGCGGTCAAATGCCCTCCTCAGGTCATTTTCTGTTACTGTAATGTCCAAGTTACCCAAAAACAATGTTCTGTTTGCTCTTTGGTCATCCTCTGGGGAAATAAAATCCTCCTCTCGAAAAGCAGCTCGTTGCAGTTCATAAGCAGGCCTTGCACGGGCTTCATAAAAGGCAAACTCCCGTTCTCTTTCCAGTTCTCTGGGTAATGGAGGTGGTGGGGGTGGAGGAAGTCGACCAAGAGCTAGCTGCTGGAGCCTGTAGTCTCTATAACCCAGTCCGGTAGGGGACAGCGGCCTCTGGGTGTGCAAATGTCTATGGCCAGCCACAGCAGGAAAATGGTCCTTGTCTATAGGGGATCGACTTCTCCTCCTGTTCATATACACCGCCTCGATTTTTAAAGGGCGATCATAGAGTACCAGGCGACCTCGGGCGTGTTTCGCAGCCCTGGCATCGTCAGGCCTCCTAAAGTTCACGAAAGCAATCCGTTCGTCATTGACGCGACTAATTTTCACACTCACGTCGCCGAATTTCTTGAACTCGTGGAACAAACCGTCCTCGATCTCCTCATCGCTGAGCTGGGAACCCAGTTCGCTGATTTTCAGGGTTTTGTACTCACTCTCGGGCGCGCTGAGCTGCTGGTTGCGCTGCTCCGAGCGTGAGTTGCCCCTGGCCGCTTCCAGAGACAGACTCGAGTTGTGGTTCTTGCCGCTAGCACTAGCTACAGGGCTAGTATAATTGTGACTGTTCGTGCGATTGGAAGCGTGTCCGTCAAAGTCCCGGCCGTCCCGTTTGTCTCCTAATAAACTCCTTCTAGCCGAGCCATCGCTTTTGGACGAACTGGTGCCATTGTTGCTTCCGCCTGAAATCGCCACAACCCCCATTTTCTTGCTGCTCGGGTGGTTTCCTCGGTCTCTCACATCGTCCACAGCTCTAGAACGCTTTTTCAGCGGCGAACGCTCTTTTCCTTTCATCTCGTATGCTCACCGCGACGTCTAACTTACACTTACAAAACAACTATGCAACTAAAACTAGCACTTTACACGGAAAATAAACTGTATTTTTTTGCTCAGTATCAGAGCAGCAAAACAACCGCATACGCCATTTTGTCTCGACGCTGGTGTTCATCCTCCTAGGAAGTTGATTGGTCGAAAAAATCTGACAGCGCTTAATACTATTGGCTGTCGCGCACGTCAATCAAGAGCTATCGACCGACGCCCAGCCGACTCGTCCCCACCAGAGCCGTAGATAGAGAGAGTTGCGACACTCCTTGATCTCGCCGCTACGCGGTCACGTGGTTCATGTAACCCTCCAATAGTTCCAAACAAACCCCCCGCTGTCATGTTCTCATATGGGACAGGCAGCAGTAAATGAAATATTAAACAGTAAATAATAAACATTTGTACAATTTCTGGGTATCTTCACCTGCCTTTACATTTACTGCATCTGCTTTAATGTCAATTTGGTATATGAAGTGGAAGATTGATGTTTATAATGACTTAATAGGTCGTTCTTGTTAACACACAGTACATTATATTAGCATACATTACATCATGCGATATCATTAAGTAGTAGAGACAATATACAGTACAGAGATTAAAGTTTTTTATGTTTTGTTTTTTACATAAACTAATCTCCCTTCACTTTCCTGAGGATTCCTGAGGAAAGTAAAAGTAGCATGATTTATTATGGCTCTGATGTTTTATTATCATTTCTGTAACAAGACTCTTGATTAATCAACTTTTAATTAATCAATTTTAGGTGAAAAGACTCTAGTGTCAGTAATTAAGCTTAACTGACTAAGCTAAATTCAGTTATACCTATTAATTAAGATAAACATGTAACATTTAGTGCTGAGCAAATGCTAAACAATAACAGTATTAAGTATATTAATGACATTAAATTCATTATTTTTTTAAAACAAAGCAACAAACAGCTAAAAATGTTTGATAAGTAGTAAAAATGAATGGGGCTCTATGGGATGTTTGGAACTATACAGAGCTCCACAACCCGGAAGCTGCACAGAAAATATGTCCCGCCCCCTTTCCAACGGTTCCCTATGGGAGTGTCGCCACTCTGTTCTCTCTACCGCTCTGGTCCCCACATTTAGCACACGCGCCCTCGTGACTCAACTTTAAAAGAAAAATGTTTTAATTACATTATTTATTTATATATAAAACTTAATAATTAAGTTGCAAAATAAGTTGACTTGTAATTATAAGGTTTTACTTCAGCTGAAAAAAGGGCGTAGTGTTTTTATCCAGTAAGGATGACCTTCGCAAAAGCAATGCAATACTGTTATGACCAACAGATGTCGCTACATAAAAATAATTTGAAATAACATTAAAAGTTAATTTTATTATAAAAATCAGAGGAAAAAATAGTAAATTGGCTAGAAATATTATTTTGGTTGAATTTTTGGTAACATTCCATAAATTTATTAGCTTAATTATTATTATTATTATTATACAGGGGCAGGTGTAATCTAGCGGTTAAGGTACTGGATTAGTAATCGAAAGGTCGCTGGTTCAAGCCCAACCACTGCCAGGTTGTCACTGTTGGGCAAGACCCTCTTGAGCAAGACCCTTTACCCTCAATTGCTTATACAATATACTGTCACAGTTCTGTAAGTCGCTTTGGATAAAAGTGTCTGTCAAAAGCCGTAAATATATTGTACCTCTTAATAATAAAATCTAAATATTATCTGAAAATTTATTTAATCATTTCTGTAGTAATTTTACAATGAGTTCTGAAGAAGCACTCGAAGATGACTGTCATGAAAGTATGCTATAAAGCTGCCATAAAGTATGCTTTTTGCAAGCATCTGGTTACCCAGAGCAGTTTTATTTCTACCCTGCTCATTTGTATACTGAGTACACTTGCAATGTATTTTCTTAACAGTTAAACAGTTTACCCCAATAGTTACAGAAGGCACTGCTGTCTTATAAGGCCAGGCTGGAATGTGACGCTTTGGGTGTGGATTGTGTTTTTGACAGCCTTGCTTTCTCTCCTCTATGGAAAACACATGTCTGGTCCCTCAAAAGCATGACCTGGTATGCTAGACTGGCACTTAATGTAATCCAGTGCTGCTATCATGACTAACATATGATGGAAAAGAGCAGTAACAACATTGCCCCAGAGCAGTCTTTTTTTAATGCTAACTTAAAATTTCATCACCATGAAACATTATGTCCTAGGCATTGTCAGCGATTCCACAGAAGAGAAAGGGGAGGTGGGGTTTCAAGGACCCTAAATAAGGGACAAATATTGTTTATAGGCAGAGAGACCAAAGAACACTGACTGTGTAAAACAATGTATTATGGTATTGTCCTGCATTTACCAAATCCAGATGAAGTTGTGCTATGCAGCACCAATAATCAAATTGAAATTTGCTTAGTTACCCTTAGTCTAGCTTGGATGATGCTTAAATGTACAGTACTAGCCGAAAGTGTGCACACACCCAGTCATACTTATGCTGGTTTATCTTTTTAAACAGCATTTTTGCTTTTAAAATAACAGTAAAGAAATACCAATAATAAAAAAAATTATTCAAAAACACCACCCAAAACCCAGAATGCTTTAGAAAGTGAATTACAAATCCAGTTCATTTATTGTATGTAGGTCAAAATATATTTTACTTGCATTGTATGTACATTAAATGGAGATTTAGCGATGTACACAAAAATAGGTGGACACTTTAGTAGGAGGTTGTTAAACATTCCATTCCAAAACCCTGGCATTAATGTGGGTTTTTCTCCCCAACTTTACAGAATCCAGGACCGTCAGACCAAACACCCCTGTTGAGCAAGCCAAGGGCGGCAGTGCCAAGAAAAAAACTCTCTTGAAATTACAGGAAGAAACCTAGAGAGGAACCAGACAGGTCACCAGACTGATATTGGATGAAAAGGTTTGGTTTGCAGTTCTCAAAAGTGAGATTGAGGGTTCTGTGCAGGCCACTGAAGTTTCTGCACTGTCGTGCTGGAACAGGAACGGGCATTGCAATACTTGGAAACATTTATTAATTATTAAATATCTTTCAAGCACATTAGCTACAGCATGGCTAAAATACCTGAACCTAAAATGCAGCATAATACTGTTCCCGCATTTTTGGAGGTTGCAAAGAGCCTTTGGTAGATCCTCCTTTTAAACACAATCATGATACCCTCACCTTTGCCATTGTCATTGTTACATTTATTTATTGTAAAAAGAAGACTTATCTAGTAATTCCGAAGGTGATAAAAATGTAGTCTGGGTGGAGTGGAGATGACTAACTCTTTATCTGAGCATCTCTTTATAGTCGACAAGTTTTATTATATCATACTTACCTGGCAGGGGCGAGACCTTAATGAAGTAGGTGGTTCACACAAGGCGAGGCTTAGCCATTGCACTACAGTTGTGCTGACCCCTGCGAATTCCCCAAATGTGAGAATCTCGACTGCATAATTTCTGATAGTGGGGGACTGTGTACGCGCTCTCCCCTGATTGCTGTGGTCTCAACTTTCCCCATGGGGATAAATAAAGGAATGTTATCTAATCACAAATGATATTTACATTATAAGAGGATGAGGTTACCAAAAACATTTGACATAGATGTGTGCTAACTTTTGGAAAAGTCTTAAAAGCTTATTAGTGTGAGCAAAATGACTTTATCCATTATTGTAATTAGGATCTGATAACATTTTACGAGTAAATAATACAAATATATATATATTTCTATTATTGGAAGCAGAAAAATAACCTTTGTTTAACAAAAAAAAAAACAAGATTATAAAACACAAAAGTTATTTATTGACTGTCATTCTACTGTAAAAAATCAGAATACATTGAAAACACAAGATTAACTGTTTAAATAAAATGGAATTCTGGTTTTAGACATTACAATGTTTATAAAAACAATTATACCTCAAATCAAGGTTATCTGAAAGAAACAACTGGTTCACATTTTAGAAGGAAGAACAGTAACCATTGACGTACTGAAACATATTGTAAAACAGCATATACAAGAACATTGCATTCATTACTTCAATTATTATTAAAAAACCTTCAAATCTACAAAAATTAGTAGGCTAAAAATATTTCTCCTTCCTGACAAATGAAGGTTCTGTTGAAAAAGTCTACATATTCTTTACAAATATTCTGATATGTGTTGGCTCAGCTCTAGTTCATGCCGGTCACGTTGGCCAGGACAAGAGGCTGCTAGGATCTTTGGTTTTCATACGCAGTGCCACCAGGCCTGAAGGCTTGTAGTCAGACTCAGGGCCAGGCTCAAAGGAATGTGGCCCCAGACCTCCCTGGAAGCTGTGCAAAGAGTAGAGGCCATTGATACTTGGGTGGTGAGAGTGATGGTGATGAGGTGGGTGATTAGAGGATGTGGACATTCCCATAAGCCCATGGGCATGATGGTGTGAATGAGGGTGCGGGTAAGCAGTCATGCAGGATGAGGGCATACTGTCTGTGCCCAGGACGCAAGCCCCACCGGCACCCCCTCCACCACCTGATCCCGCGGACCACAGGTTACCCTGCATCTGTGAGGTAAGAGAAACATCGAATGTCAAAAATACGTAAATAGTATTAAGCTGATTGGAAATAAAGCTGTTTGTCAAAGAGCTGGAGTTCTTAGGAAGATTTGTATGTGACTTACAGTTATGAATACAAAATGATTATATGCATAGTTGTATAAATAATATTGTAAGGGACTGTATATATACCGTAATGCACTGTGAGGGCCAAAAGTCAGAGACCACTAGTGAACATCCTTCTATTTTGCATTTTTACAAACTATAAATTATATAATTAGCATAACAAAGTACATTTTACAAAACGTCAGATTCATGTAGACCTATCCTTTCCCCTCACAGCAAGAAGGTCCTGGGTTTGATTCCCAGGTGGAGCAGTCTAGGAGTTTGCAAGTTTTTCCCATGTCTGTGTGGGTGTTCGACTGTGACAGTATTTGATACTGTTTGATACTAAACAGACAATTATACAAAATTTTTTACATTTTTCAAATTTTTTAATTTAACTTTTTACCCAAATAGTTTCAAATATTATATGATTTGTAATAAAACAACATTGTATAGTCTTTTTTTTTACTTTTGGCCACCACTTTATGGTATGGAAATCTTAAGATTTTAATTATTTGCTGTAACTTAAAGTTTGAAACACATGTTTTCTTTTATTGTGTGGATTCTAAAAAAATAAAAATGTAGTACAATAATTTAACTCTGTGGCATGGCCTCCTAATTTCTTAATAGTGAACATAACTGACAGTTACTAGTGGGTTATTTTGTCCATAGAGCTATTTTGAGTGTATCCATTAAAACCCTGTAATCTCACTGTTCAAATAGCCTGGTGCAATCAAAAAATCCTGAAAAGTGGTCTGCAATAAATTTGAACTTGCTTTAATGTGCAAGCTTTAATGTGCAAAGCTGGAAACATACATCAAGGATGTGTGTCAACACAAACAAAGATGCAATGCCAATGAAGTCCAAGCTTTAATGCAGTTATTCATGCCAATCATGTGATCTGATATACTGTAAAAGACGACATAAAGCTACTTAAGTGTCCCATGCAGCTACATTTAAAATGCAGTTCGTGTTTGTGTTGCATGTTGACATACCCTGAAAATGAGTGCATTTTAAATTCTAAATGACTGACTAAAAACCAAGCCTGGCTGAGTGCAAGTAATATACATATTGAATAGCTTAAATAAATAAAATTATCTCTTACAAAATTTGTTATTACTCAAGGCCCATTTTTGTCTAATTCCTAAAAATCATGTGGACATATTGGAATATATTAGAAGAGGGACAATTACTTTTTCCACACCACTGTTAATAATGCGTATAGAAAATAGATGGACCATTGAAGTGGATACCTGGTAGGTATTGGACCGTGGAAGCAATGAGATGTCATATGTAGCAGCAAAATGGTTTCGAACATCCTGCATTTTTCCGTAGCGTTCCCGCTTCCTCCATTTAGCCCTTCTGTTTTGGAACCACACCTGTCAGAATTGTATTATATAAGATTACATAGACCAAACTGGACATTTTTCATGTTAACAGTAAAAAAAAAAGTAAATCAGAAAGATTAATAAACATAATAAACATAAGGCTAATGAAATACCTGCACTCGTGCTTCAGTGAGCTCAGTTCTGAGAGCCAGCTGCTCACGTGCATAGACATCTGGATAATGTGTTTTCTGGAAAACCTTCTCTAGTTCCTCCAGCTGAAAGGTGCTGAACGTGGTGCGGTTCCTGCGTTTTTTATTCTTGCCTGATAGGTTGATTGAGTCTGCAATGGACTCTCCTTCTGTTAGTCCATTTGAAGGCTCTTTCAGTTTGCCACAGCATTCAGAGTCAAGGACAGGATAAACCAAAGGTTTAGGCAAAGGTTTCTCTCCAACTGAAAACCAAATAAAAAACCAGTTTATTAAATTAGACTGGGGAAGACTTGGTTCTTGACAAGGGTTTAATAAATTAGGATAGGGATGTAAAAAGCTTATATCAAGCCATTGAAGCATTAGTTTAGGACATTTCATAAATCATAGCACATATGATTTACTGAGGAAGAACATATTTACTAATGCAGGAAAAAAAGTTGTTAAAACATGATTAGTTAGCTAGTGATTTATTGCATTGCAGCCACAAGCCTAAACTTATTGTCTAGTTTATTTGGAACACCTGTACAACATGCTTATTCATTTAATTATCCAGTCAGTCCGTTGTGTGGCACCAGAACAATGGAAAAATAATACAGACATGAGTCAAGAATCTAACAAAATGTGATCTGAGTGACTTTGACACTGGCGTGGTTGTTGTTGCCAGACAGACTGGTTTGAGAAGTCAGTAATTGTTGATATCCTGGGATTGTTTTACTTACAGAAGTCTCTTGTGAAAAATACAGTGAGTAGTAGTTTTACTGCCTTGTTGATAAAATAGCTCAGAAGAGAATGGCCAAACTGTGGTGAGCTGAAAAGCATGCTTAGAATGCATAATACCTCAGACTTTAAGGCAGGCATACTTCAACAGGTTCTACTTCTGTTACCCAAGTTTTGAGACTGAAGTGGGAACAGGTTCACTCTAACTGATGAGTTAAAGATTGAAAACACAGCCTTGGCCAATAAATCTTGATTTCTGTAGCAACATGCTGAGACCCTCAGAGACTGCAGCATTTCTGTTGATTGCAGTGGTGTGCTAGTGTATTAGGCTGCTGCAGAAGAGAATGTTTTATTGGCAGAAATTGGGCACTCGGGTAACCGTTTGGGACAATTTAAATTTCACAGCACAGTATTTTTGCTGACCATGTGCCTTTATGGCCATAAATATATGTATAGATAGATAGATAACGGTCTATTATGCTAGCCCACCACCGCTGAGGTCCAGGTTCAAATCTCAGCTGCGCTATCAGTCAACCTTGGCTGAGGGGTTTGAAGGCCACAACCAATGCAAGAATATGTGCTTTGTTGTTGATATTGTAAAGTGTTTAAGGATTTTGTTTAATGATGAAACAAAGATACCAGAAAATCACTAACAAAAGTAAAAAAAAATTAACACCACTCAAAGCAGTTCTGAACTTTAGAGGATAAAAAGCCACTTTAATAACTGGCTTAATGTCATCAACATTACAAACAAAAGTAGCTTTGACTCTACATGCTAGCATCACAATAATTTAAAAAAAATTATATTATTATTATATTATTATATTATTTAAGTACAAAAATGATGGGACATTTTGTAAAATGTAATAAAACAAGAACATGTGATTTGTTAACTCTCTTGAATCTTTATTTAACTGACAGAAGAACAAAGAAATTAATTTTTTGGCTGACCAACCTGATTGTATTTTAAAAATATTAACACATTTTAATTTGCTCAGTGTTTGCAAGCACTTTGTACAAAATGTTAATTGGTTTAGAAAGAACAATTTGTAATTCAAGATTGCAAATAACTTAGGTCTCTATTCCCACACCTTCCTTACATTCTATTGTAAAAAGTCTCCACAAATCACTGTTAAATGTGTGTGATCTTTGGAGCCCTCTGACGACATTGCATGAGAAACTGTCATGCTAGTGTGGTAAAAATAGCCACATGGGCTGAAGAGTATGGGAAAACTATTGTCACTTAACGAAGTTTGCTGAAACTGTATTACACAAAGAGAAAGTATTGCATTGGTTTCATGCCGAAACGTTGCCAGTTTTTCTGGATTTAAGACAATCTCAGATGGACTGAAAAAAGTAAAAACATGTTACACCATGATTCCATGCCAAAGACTAAAAGATCATCCAACCTGTATTAGCAAAAAGTCAACATTTATCATGGTATGGGTTGCATCAGTGCCCACAATGTGCGTGGCTTGCATATGTGTGAACAACATCTTTACCTAAAGGATCATGGATGGTTATTTAAGCAAGACGACACCAGGCCTCATTCTGCACACGCTACAACAGTGTGGCTTCATAGACACAGAGTGTGTGTGCTGGACTGGCCTGCCTGCAGTCCAGATCCGTCTCCAATGACAATGTGTTGATCATTAATAAAAGGAGAATCACACAATACCAACCACAGACTGTTGAGTAACTGAAGTCTTGTACTAAGCAAAAATGGGTGAAAATTCCAATTGCAAAGCTGCAACAATTAGTGTCTTCAGTTTCCAAACCAGTTAAAAAGTGTAGTTTATTGGAAATGTGATGTGACACAGTGGTAAACATGCCTGTCAGTTACATAAAATGTTTAAAAGAATTAATAAATCACAGATTCTTGTTTTACTTGCATTTTACAAAATGTCCCAACTTTTTTGGAAATGGGATTTGTAATAGTTTTGTTATGTTTCTGTTGTTAACAAGGACACACATTATGTATTTGAAGCACCAATTAATTTGACCAATCCTTTTTTTCATTTCAAAAGTTTAAAACGTCCCTCTTTTTGGACACTGGTGGACACTTCTTGAAATATTATAAACTACCAGCTTATAAGCACCAAATTTATGTTAGTTTATATAAACTATTTGCCGCTTTCATTTATATGCAGCAACACATTTGGTGTTAGACTTGGCTTACATTCCTACATTCTTCCATAAAAGCTAACTTAGCTAAATTACCTAGCTAGTTAATGCTAGTCTAGATAAAAATAGTGGAAAATAGAAAGGCAGTGGCCCATACCTCAGCAAGTCTTATATTCTTCTACTATAGTAGACCCTGGGCTGAATAAGGCAAATGTACTTATGTAAGGCAAAAATAAAAAAAAAACCATGCCAGGCCGTATCTGGCATCTTATTTGCCATTTTCTTGTTTGGGTTTTCCAGTTCCACCTTAAATGGTCCAGTAGTTACAATAGTTACCATATGAGGTGGAACAAGAAAATTAGAACCATAAGCTGTCCAATAGTGAGTCAGCTTCAGTCTCGACAGAACTATTGCATTGTTTGTTGTAACTCACCGATATAACACAAATTCACATCCTAATTAGCCTAGGTTAAACAGCTGGTAAACCAACAACTACTATCAACTAAAATATTGTCATATCTGTGAGTGCTATAAGTAGTCTGTTGGAATAATTGTGGCACCCAGTGTCATGTTGTTATGTGAGTCAGTGTTAAATGTATGTGAGTAAGTACAGTAAGTGGCTGAATGAGTAAGTAAATAAGAGAATGAGGAAGTGGCAGCCAGTATTAGGGTACAATGGATTATTTTAATCTGATTGTGACTCCTGGCAGCTAAATACTGTTAACAGATAACAGTTACAGTTTTGTCATCAAATTGCACTTGCTGACTTCATATTAGTTTAGTAACTAAAGGATTTCTTTTATTCTAGGTAAACCACCTACTAATTATGAGCAATGCGTTCACAATGTACCTTGAGCTTTGTGTCTATAAACCAGGTTCCCTATATTTTTTTAGTTTCCACCTGTGCTGCCATGATGATGTGGACATAAATTGACATAGGTTTTAAGAGTATTTACTCTTAGCAAGAAAATGTTAAAAATCCCATTATATTTTTGGAAAAGTAATTATTAGTTCGTAATGGGTTCATACCCCATCTCTGGTGGCAGGGTTGGATAGAATAAAAAATATTAATGATTAAATATTTAATCTATATTTAGTATATGTTTGGAAAACACATTTCTTTGTCTCATTGTTATCGGTGGTTCTAAGGCGATCCAAAAACTTGATCAGGAACCAGTAAAAGTAAATAATCTAAAATATACAAAAACATGTAACCTCCAGTCTGTGAAAGAAAAGTATCAACCCACAAAATTAGCACTTTAAAAGCAGCTCAGTCTTGTGGGGAAAAAACATCTGGCCACCCTAATTTTTAAACCATTGTGTTTATTTATCTATTTATTGTATCTATTTATTTCAGAAGGCTAGACTAATCAAATGTTCTGTTGTTTTCCCACAGATTAACTTAGGCTCTGTTATTAGACTCTAGCCACTTCCTTTTCAGAGAGTATTACTAATTGTAATTTAAAACCAACAGATAACGTGCAATAATTGTTTATACTGGAATTATGCTAAATCCAGTATCCAGTTCGACAGTGTAAGGCCTGAAGAGAATTTTAAAAATGATTTTTTGGTAAACATGACAGGCTATTACTTACATACTATTTTTTTTATTTATAAAGTGTTTCTGGCCTTGCCTCTGCACCTCAACCTTTTAATAACATATAAAAATGGGGCATTTCATAAAAGAAATTTGTGAATCTGAAATTTTGTTAACTCTCTTGAAACCACTTCATTTCTTGACGCAGTGGCAAACTGTAAAGTGACAATAGTTTCAGAAGCGCTCCTAAACACAGGCTATATTTATTACAGAGGCATAATGATTTCTTATGTAATGATGCCCAGGGCTCCAAGGTCAGGCATTTTATAGTGGTTCCCAGTCTTGCCCAATATGGACTGGGTTGACTGAGAATTCTTTTTAAAATCTAATAATCTTTTCAAAATATAGTCCATCATAAACAGTGAAAGACTCCAATACACTATTTAAGTATCTGGACACCTGACAATGAGTTTGTTGGACATACCATTTGAAAAACAAGTGGTATTAAAATAGAGTGACCTCTGTGTAATGTTTTTAGCTATAAAACTGCCATTTTTCTGAGAAGACTTTGAAGTATTTCTGTGGGAATTTGTGCCCATTCAGTCAAAAGACCATTTATATGGCTGGGCACTGATGTTGGGCAAAGGGTCATAATTTCTTTTATATAATTGTATTATTGCATCTTTTAGCATTGGTTGTGGCTGAATCACATGAATTTGAAACTTAGGGGTGTCCCAATACTTTGGTCAATGTGGCGTAATTTGCTACTACCATCACCTCACAACCACCCCTACTACTATACTACAACTCATTTCGCTGCTGCTGGGTCTGCTTCTATTACTACTGCTTTGACTAAAAATACTTCTACTTCTTCTTCTTCTACTACTACTACCACTACCGCTACTACTAAACCTACTACTACTACCACCACCACCACTACTATTAAACCTAACAAGTACTACTACTTAAACTACCACTACTACTACCACCAACTAATACCTTACAACTTTCACTACTTAAACTACTACCACTACCACCACTTCTACTAAAACTACTACTGCTACTACTACTACTACTATACTACTACTGCTATACGAATAATATTATCACTTTGAACTACTAATAATACTACCACTACCACCACAGCTACTACCTTGACTACTCCCACACTTCTGTTGCTACTACCTGCCACTAACACTACTACTACTACTACCATTACTACTACTACAACGAATACTACTGAAATAATACAATAAAAAATAAAAATAATAATAAAATAAACGCAAATCATGTTAAAGTTATAAAGTAATAATAAAAACTAAAAATAAATTTAAAAATACGTTTTTAACAGCTGGTTAAACCTGATAATTTATTAAAGGCTATTATCTAAAATTACTCAGGTAAAAAATTCTGAAACGCTGTAACTTCACCGAGGCTGAAATACAGTTTACAATACACCAAGTGCTTCGAATCTTTCTAAAAATACACATTTAGCTGTTGTAATTATCAAAAACTAGCAAATTTTTACAATCAGCAAATCGTTCTGCATTATTTACTTAGTACAATCTCTGACTAGTAAAATTAAATCCCATGTTGATTCATGATATTTTAAATTAAAGTCGAATTATTAAGTGTCAACACACATTAGACTGCCTAGACTGAACTATTTATCATGTCTCACAGGCATACCAAACTTTATGTGGCACTAAAAACTAATGAGAGTTTACCATCTTAAAACGTTTAACTCTTATCATTAAAATATTACTTAGAGAGTTGTTAATTCATCACTAAGAATGGGATGTAAATGTGCCAAATCAGACCAGAATGATCCGGAAAAAAAAAAAAAAGGAAAACATAAAAATAATAGTGTGTATTTGATTTAACAATGCTTGTCGCAACGGTAAAAAGGATACAGATTCCATCAATAAAGAATCATATGCCAAAACATTAGGACCACCAGCCTAATGTGCTGTCAAAACAGCTCTGACCCGCCGAGGAATCCTGGTATCTACCAGCAGGACCTTTAACTTCTGTAGGTTGCGAGGTGGATCATCCTACATGGTGCCATCTCTTCCTCTTACGATGCACAACATACTGAGAAAACAGTCGACTTTATTCCATTGCTTATGTTCCAATGTGTAGTTCGGCTGATTGGTAATATTTGGTGCTTTTGACAGTGGACAGGAGTTTTCATAGGCCTACCCAAAAAAAGGGTTCGATATCCACCTCATCACAGGTATTAAAATAATCTGCAACAGTAGCTCTGTCCGTACCGGACTTCAGCGTTTGTCCTTTGTCATTAAAAACTTAATTTCCTAACTACTAAACCTTACTTTTAAAACGTTTTAACACTATGGATTTGTTTCTAACTTGTTTTAAATAGCAGCTAAAAAAGCTAAACGTTTATCCACAATAAAATGTTTTCATGAAATTCATAAAACAAAGTCAAAAGAACAAGTATTTAAATGTTATTGTTTGTTTGTTAAGTTCCTCTGTATGACCCATCAAACAACCCCCCTCTTTCCTTATTTTCTAAAAGTCAGCATGCCACAGCTTATTTTAAAAACAAATGTCTCCACTGTGTATTTTTACAACGAATTTTAAATAAGTATAATGATTTCTTATGTAATGATGCCCAGGGCTCCAAGGTCAGGCATTTTATAGTGGTTCCCAGTCTTGCCCAATATGGACTGGGTTGACTGAGAATTCTTTTTAAAATCTAATAATCTTTTCAAAATATAGTCCATCATAAACAGTGAAAGACTCCAATACACTATTTAAGTATCTGGACACCTGACAATGAGTTTGTTGGACATACCATTTGAAAAACAAGTGGTATTAAAATAGAGTGACCTCTGTGTAATGTTTTTAGCTATAAAACTGCCATTTTTCTGAGAAGACTTTGAAGTATTTCTGTGGGAATTTGTGCCCATTCAGTCAAAAGACCATTTATATGGCTGGGCACTGATGTTGGGCAAAGGGTCATAATTTCTTTTATATAATTGTATTATTGCATCTTTTAGCATTGGTTGTGGCTGAATCACATGAATTTGAAACTTAGGGGTGTCCCAATACTTTGGTCAATGTGGCGTAATTTGCTACTACCATCACCTCACAACCACCCCTACTACTATACTACAACTCATTTCGCTGCTGCTGGGTCTGCTTCTATTACTACTGCTTTGACTAAAAATACTTCTACTTCTTCTTCTTCTACTACTACTACCACTACCGCTACTACTAAACCTACTACTACTACCACCACCACCACTACTATTAAACCTAACAAGTACTACTACTTAAACTACCACTACTACTACCACCAACTAATACCTTACAACTTTCACTACTTAAACTACTACCACTACCACCACTTCTACTAAAACTACTACTGCTACTACTACTACTACTATACTACTACTGCTATACGAATAATATTATCACTTTGAACTACTAATAATACTACCACTACCACCACAGCTACTACCTTGACTACTCCCACACTTCTGTTGCTACTACCTGCCACTAACACTACTACTACTACTACCATTACTACTACTACAACGAATACTACTGAAATAATACAATAAAAAATAAAAATAATAATAAAATAAACGCAAATCATGTTAAAGTTATAAAGTAATAATAAAAACTAAAAATAAATTTAAAAATACGTTTTTAACAGCTGGTTAAACCTGATAATTTATTAAAGGCTATTATCTAAAATTACTCAGGTAAAAAATTCTGAAACGCTGTAACTTCACCGAGGCTGAAATACAGTTTACAATACACCAAGTGCTTCGAATCTTTCTAAAAATACACATTTAGCTGTTGTAATTATCAAAAACTAGCAAATTTTTACAATCAGCAAATCGTTCTGCATTATTTACTTAGTACAATCTCTGACTAGTAAAATTAAATCCCATGTTGATTCATGATATTTTAAATTAAAGTCGAATTATTAAGTGTCAACACACATTAGACTGCCTAGACTGAACTATTTATCATGTCTCACAGGCATACCAAACTTTATGTGGCACTAAAAACTAATGAGAGTTTACCATCTTAAAACGTTTAACTCTTATCATTAAAATATTACTTAGAGAGTTGTTAATTCATCACTAAGAATGGGATGTAAATGTGCCAAATCAGACCAGAATGATCCGGAAAAAAAAAAAAAAGGAAAACATAAAAATAATAGTGTGTATTTGATTTAACAATGCTTGTCGCAACGGTAAAAAGGATACAGATTCCATCAATAAAGAATCATATGCCAAAACATTAGGACCACCAGCCTAATGTGCTGTCAAAACAGCTCTGACCCGCCGAGGAATCCTGGTATCTACCAGCAGGACCTTTAACTTCTGTAGGTTGCGAGGTGGATCATCCTACATGGTGCCATCTCTTCCTCTTACGATGCACAACATACTGAGAAAACAGTCGACTTTATTCCATTGCTTATGTTCCAATGTGTAGTTCGGCTGATTGGTAATATTTGGTGCTTTTGACAGTGGACAGGAGTTTTCATAGGCCTACCCAAAAAAAGGGTTCGATATCCACCTCATCACAGGTATTAAAATAATCTGCAACAGTAGCTCTGTCCGTACCGGACTTCAGCGTTTGTCCTTTGTCATTAAAAACTTAATTTCCTAACTACTAAACCTTACTTTTAAAACGTTTTAACACTATGGATTTGTTTCTAACTTGTTTTAAATAGCAGCTAAAAAAGCTAAACGTTTATCCACAATAAAATGTTTTCATGAAATTCATAAAACAAAGTCAAAAGAACAAGTATTTAAATGTTATTGTTTGTTTGTTAAGTTCCTCTGTATGACCCATCAAACAACCCCCCTCTTTCCTTATTTTCTAAAAGTCAGCATGCCACAGCTTATTTTAAAAACAAATGTCTCCACTGTGTATTTTTACAACGAATTTTAAATAAGTATAATAAGCTTATATTATTAATAGGTCTTCTGAACATTTTCTTGTTTTTATAAACCACAGTGACAGAAAATAACATCTGTTTTTAATATTCCCCTTTATTTAAATGTTTTTGTCTTTTAGAGCAAGTAAAAATTATCATAAAGCCGTCACAGGTTTCCTAAACTTCTAATGTGTCAAGTGCAATGTAACTTCTAAATCATCTTAATTAAGTTTTAGTATCCAAGTTTCCCCAAATTACCCAAGCAAGCCTGTGTAATTTATGGTTACTTACGCATTTCACCTTAAAACTTAAGACTTTGCACAGGTAAAAGATTTTTAAGATTATTTTATTTTGGAATTTTCGAAACGAATTCAGTTTTAACAACATACAATTACATTTAGCCTTATCTTTGCGATTCTGTTTTCGCAAATATTACGAATGACCACATTCGTAAATGTCTAAATACCTGGAATTGTATATCATAGGTAAATTATAATCGTTTCCCAACACGGATACACAAAAAAACCTAAATATACGTATTTCAGTAAAATTTATTATTGAATTAACTTCATTTTAAATTAATAATTTACTATCAGATGTTTGCTTGCTAGTGTGAGGTGTTTGACAGCTCAACACAGAAGGTTCGATATGCACCTCATTACAAGTAATACAATTATCTGCAGTTTCGACCCAGTAGCTCTTCAGCCCTTCATGCCCTTTATCAAGAAGTCTTGGCCATCCAACAGATGGAGCAGATTACTAGTTATTTCCTGGCGAATAATAATAATAATCTTACTTTCCTTACTACTAAAACTTCACACAAAAAAATTTCAAAACTTTTAAAACTTCACAAGACCGATACTCAGAATAACTCCATCAAAATTATTTAAATTATTTAAATGTACAATAAAAGTTTTTGTTGGGTGTCGCGTTTACGCTTGACACATTTTGTTTAATATTTGTAAAGGTTAATCTTTTAAAGAAATTTACATTAGTTTAAAAAATATAAATTACACACTTTACAGGCAATGTAATGATATTTATTTTATAACATTTAAAGTGACTTGAGTTTGTAATGTAATACATTTTCCCTAACACTTTTGGAAAAGCTGGATTTATTTACTAAATTTAAGACTGCACCACAAATTACACTTTCAGTATTAATAAAGCAATACTGTCTTTGTTTTTTTTTTAAGTACACAAAAATAAGTATTTTTTCTGTCCTGCTGACGTAGGAATGTGGGTTTTGTTTTTATTTTATTACTGGATTAGTCATAATGTTCTCCCATTATTAAATACATCATGATTTTATTATATAAAATAATATAAGCCATTTTATTAATTTACCATTCCTTAGTTTGCCTGTTTATATGTTTTAATAATTTTACCACTTAGCATTTTTTGTCTTTTTTTTGCCCAAACATAAATGTAATTTTGGTGCACTGATAATGTGCTCGTTGTAGAATGATGTGATACATATATTTGTTTAAAAAGATTTTAAGTAAAACAAACAATTTCAATATCAGACTAATGTCCGGAAAATGTGACTAAAATACCAAGAATAATAATGTATCATGCCACAATATCCCTTATTTTACACAATATAATGTACAAACTGTGCATTAATTCGCTGGTTTTCAGAGGATATAACCCCTATTTTTTTATTTAAAATAAGAGAATAGAGTTCTTAATTGTGAATAGAAAACTGTAAAACCTCTGAATCCATACTTGAAATGAATTCCAGGTATTTATTATTTAAGGGGTTTAGTAAAATCAAACAATTAAAGTAAAGATAACAGCTCCTAGGTTCAGATAAAAGCCTGGTGAATTCGGACCAAGAAGTTTTTCAGAAAGTGAAAAATATGGGTCAGGTTCTTTGGTTTGTTTTTTTTTGTATTTTGGCATAGCCTATTGAAAAACTATTTTCTTTACTTTTATTATTATTATTATTAAAAAGAAAAAGAAAAACAAGAACAAGGCTATATACGGCAGCCTGCGGGGCCCGTAAAGATAAAAAGTGCCGCACAGCATCAGGGTCCTGGGTACACTGGTTCAAACCTAACTCCGGCCAATGTCTGTGGAGTTTTGCATGTGGATTCCATACCAGGTGCTCCAGTTACCTCATACCTACCAAAAACACTCGTGACTCTGGATCAAGGTTTTTTTGACGATCAGTAAATGCATTTATTATTATTATTAACAAAAACAAATGTGTTTCGTTGCTGTAAATAATGATGATAATGAGGACGCTGACCGAGGATGAAGTCTAACTGCGCTGTAACCCTAGAGATTTTTTACATCTAAGTGCTTTATGTTGACTTACCGTTGGAGCTGCTGTCGTAAAACGAGCCTTTCCCTCTGCTGGATAAAGTCTTGTGGTCGGGTGTGGTTGTTTCCAGGTACTTGCTGTGTTTTCCGGGGGAGGAAGCTGTGTTCAGAACGTGGGGAAAGTCCGTGTAACGCGCGGTGTAGAAATCAGTGCGCACCGAGTGCCGCTGCGCAGCCTGAGCATGCGGGGATTTCTGCAGCTCATCACAGTGGAAGTAAGAACCGGAACCATGATCCAAACCCGGAGACTGATCCGGACTCGTCCTGCTGCTCGGGGCAGAGCCAAACGACATACAACCCTCCGTCTCCATCCCGTCGTACTGAGCGCACACCACCGCTGCTTCTCACCAGGAAAATGGCTGTGAGATTTTGAGAGAAAGTAAATTCCTCTCCCCCTTCCAACATCCCCATATTCAAGTGGGTGGGATTTCAGAGATCAGAAACGAAGAGCCGTGAAACGAGAATTGGCGGAGAGAGAAAGGAGCGGTCTGATTCAATCCAGCAGGAATTTGATCGCTTTAAGGTTCCTGTCTGTTCAATGAACTTTCTGTCGACTAAGAGAAGAACATTTTTAACAAGACGTTTGAAAAGTTGACCCATCACGAGCGTGGATCAGTAATGGATGAGTGAAAATAAGAACTTACCAGAGAGATCCATGTCCTTTTGTTTGAAATATGTTGCCTAGTGTGCATGATACATCTCTGGATTGTCATAAGCATATCAAAATGCCACGAACAGTAGAACAAAATGAATTATATGGTCTGCAAACTTTAAACACACAATAAGTCTACCCTAAACAAGTCTGGCTTAAAGTATTTCATAATTATAATATAATATTATATTTTATATATAATAATAATATGTATATTATATTGCATACGTGGGACAAAATACAATTAAAATGTCTTAGAAAAAATAAATAAAATAAACTAGAATTAAGCCAGGATAAAGCGGTGTTAAAACGATGAATGAATTTAAGAATGAATCATATCAATAATGTACTCTTCTTTTTTTAATTTCATACATACAATGTATTGTTATACTTTATCTTGATGCATTAATACATGCTAATTGCTTTTTACTTAACATGTCTCAAAATGTAACGATTAACAGAATTTTTATTTTTAGTTCTCGCATGTTTAATCAAAACGTTTTTGTTGTTTTTAGAGTATTATATATTTTAGTGCACATAACATATTTAAAAACACAAAATATCAAATATATATTTTTTGCACATGGCACAATAAATTGTTTATTTTAGCAAGATTTTTTCCTAAAACAATAATGCACATTACATTTACGTTTAACGGACATATTTTCTATCCTTTGAAATAAAAAGTGACAGTTGGCATTATGTCACACTTCTGTGGTGAGTTGTTTAGTGCCAAGTGCCCATAACATTATATGGAACAAATTGTAAACCTTAACCTTGGTGAAATAAATCTTAACACCATGTGTTAAATAAACGATTACTCTTTTAGCCTAAAAGGTCATGTAAATCAGTTGTGTGTAGGGTAAGACTGTTTTCCATTCCTCATGCATGCAGTTTGATTTGTAGAATTTTGGCCTAAAAGACTTTTCTTTAAGAAGTTTTATTCATTGATACATTATTACATTTAGCAATTTACACAATCTGTCTCAATAAACACATTTAACAAATTTAAACAAATGTAAACAAATTAAAACCAAACTAATTCAAAGCGTGTACATTTATAGTTACAGTATTTAGCAGACGCTTTTATTTAAAGCGACTTTGTGAGGAATTAGGAGTTAAGGGTTTTGCTCAAGGGCGTAACAGTGGGAACCTGGCGGTGGTGCTTGTGCTTGCGCTATCACTGCCCGAACAAATTCTAACATTTTACGCAGAAAAAAAAGCTACATGCAAAAGAATATTATTTATTTATTTATTTATTTATTTATTTATTTATGCTGTAAGATAAAGCCTGTATAGGGCACCCACCATTTGCAAGAATATGCAGAACTGGTTAATTCTAAGACCTTTCCTTAATTTAAAACTGCTTATACTGATGTGTCGGCTGATGTTGTCAGAGGATGGTATATACCTGTGCCCGACTCGTGAACAAAAGCGTAAACGACCAGTCTATTTACAGCAGTGAGAACCTGCCTGAATGTTATATGTCCTTATGTTTCGCGTGTGCGTGTGTGTGTCGACAAAAAAAAAAGTTTTAGCTGAAGTCGATGTAGGAACCTCTGTAAACAGCTCAGGGGAATTTTCAACCTTTATAAGATAAGATTCCTTTATTGACCCCCATGGGGGAAATTCGAGTGTTACAGCAGCTCCAGTACAGTGTACAGTAAATAGAGTAAATAAAATAGAGTAGAATAAAATAAAAAATAAGGAAATTATAGAAAAAATGAGCTACAGTATGCTATGCAATTACTATTATACAACAGTATGGTAATTACAACAATATAATAAGAACACTATATATTCTATATGTAAATATATACATATGTGTGTATAATGAAATGTAGAGTCCAGTGCTGGGGGAAAAAAGGCATTTAAGGCATTTTATAAAAATACTCTTTCTAAACAACATTGCAATCAATAAAGAATGTTTACAGCAATAACGCAAATAACTAACCTATTTAGAAAATGTTTTCAGGCTGTTAAATAGTTCACATTACTCGTGTCACAATGATAACATATTTTTGTAAATATATTATGCACTATTTATTCCCAGATGAGTTGATAACCTTTTTAAAAGGGCTACAGATTTTAGGGTTGCGCCCCAGCGCCCGTAATGGAGTAAATGCCCTTAGATTGTACACCATGGTGCACTAATTTGACCTACTATTAAATCATGTTGTATGTGGTTTGGGACAGAGCCAAAATAAAACACGTTGTCATCCACGCGCTCTTGCCGGACCATTTGGAATAGCCAGTCTACCATTCTGTCGGGTGAATCCTAACACATGTCAAAAAATAATCTAACATTGAATACAAATATCGTCATTCATTTAAAAAAATTATAAAGCATATAAATAAATTATATATAAATACATGTATGGTTATTCTTACACAAACTCCTTCTTCCAACATTCACATATACAGTACTTAAAATGCCCCTCCCCCCAAATAATAAATAAACATATTTCACATACTAGCTTACTAGACTGATGTTAGAATCCGTCATGTTCCCATTATTGATATCTGGCAGGATTTTTTTAGGATGACAGAGAAATGCCCCCCCCCCCCCCCCCCCCCCCCCCCATGTGTATTTCACATGTGAATAATTACAGTTTAGAAGTGAACTCTATGTGAACAGTCACAAGTAAAATTTCATGAGACTTTTCAGCGTGTTGTTACTTTTATCAGCATGCATACAAAAGAGAAGATATTTGGACCTAAAATCAATCAAAAGTGACGAAACAAACAGTTCAAATTAGGTCTATAAAGCCATTAATTGTACACTGACCCAGAAAAAACGTCGGTAAGATAGCTGTAATGAGCTCCGTGCTGAGCAGTAATGAAAACGATGTGACTGCTGTTAACCCGCCGCCGCTCCACAGACCCAACACCAGCAGTGGCTCTACCGATACTATAAAACACACTACAGCCTGTACCATTAAATCTCCCTAAAGACCATTTTTAAAGTAAAAAATTAGACTAAGCTAATTAAAAAAAAAAAAAAAAAATCTTAATTTTTATTTTAAAATTTTTATTTGATTAAAATTGACTTTTATTTGATTAACCAATTCCCTACTTAAAAAAAAAACATTGTGATTAATTGTGATGTAATAAATAAGGAAAAAATAAGAAGTTGATTAGTGGTAAAACAGTTAAAGTAAAAAGATTTTGAACTATTTATTGTTTTAAAATATACTATTCCCTAATAACACAAAAGTAAGCAATGACAGATAATCGATGGTGAATTTGGTGATTAACGGACAATGTATTATTCACAATTAAAGCTGTAATGTAGCTACACACTTAGGGTGTGGTGGGAAATATAATAATCACTTTGTTTTAAATGCAACAGTGAAAGCATTTTGAAAAATTATCATCATTTGCCAGTTATGGAGAAAGATACAGAGGTCCATTTTTTTATTCTACTCAAGTGTATTATTATGTAAACCAATTTTTTTACTCGAAAGCATCAGAATACATATTAATATCAATTTTTAATAATTATATTTACAATACTTTAATTATTTTTTAATAAAACTAGCGTATTTTAGAGTTTATTAGTACTTATTTAGAGTATATAAAAGTAGAATTATTTACATACAGTTCTATGCATGTTATTCCAATTAGACTTTTAGACTTTTTAGACTGTCTAATTAGTTTATATTAATTAATTTATTTATCTTTAATCAGAGTCTGTTGGATCTCAGACAGTTATTAATGCGAGATTCAATTACCGTGAATAAACGAAAAGAAAATAATAGTAAAACAATATAATAATAGAAACATAATACAACAATAACTTGGTAAATGTATGAATGAAAACTCTCACAATGTGTGTGTGTGTGTGTGTGTGTTTTCACCCACTGTACACTGTGCTGTAATTTTGTCTCTAATGTAAACTGCATTGGTTTGAGTTCGCTTTGGAACGCTACTGAATCCAGTCGGTATGAAGTTGGTCTATTTTTCATTAAAATCTGGTTTAAACGAAGCCAATTGGTTTTTCTCTTTGATCTAGACGTTATTAGGAAACAGAAGCATCAGTACGAATTGTCAGCCGCCCTGACAAGTTAATACACTGCGCCCTCTTCCTCACCGATAGTGTTTGTCCCCAAGGGCTCACTTTTTTTCCCAGGCTCTCACTGCGATCATTTTCTGACAACCAAGCTAACAATATTTGCATCACTGTCTGTAAACATAATCATATTTCATTTATTTTTCCATGTTTTGTCATGTCCATTGGTAATATCCACCTGTCTCTGTATTTGTGTTGTATTTTAAATCTCAAAGCCCCTGGACTAGCATCAGTTCATCAGTATCAGCATTTCTTATGAAGCCAAATTTAACAAGGTGGACATACAATATAAAAAACAAACCTGTTGACTAAGTACTTCAGTGTGATATGATTATTAAGAATTATGACTACAGCAGACATTACAACATTAGCCTGCATAATATAATAAATAATAAACGTTTTGTTATTTATGATGGATGATAAATGATTTATTTATTTAAAAACTCTTTTCGGTAACATACTTTTAGTACATATTTTCACTTTAATTGTTCACACAATGTCTTATAAAGGTTTTTTTTTTAATCTTCAGTGTATTTTAAGTAAGACTCAAGTAAGTAGACTGGCTAGGCCATGCAAGCACCTTTACCATCTTAAGTTGCTAAAATGTCCAGGTTTAGTTTCTTATTTTTGATTTTGGGATCATACGAGATTATTCTTATTCTTATATTTTTGTCATCTGTGTAGAACTGATTTGTTTTTAGTTTGCCCTGAAACTATTTTTGAGTTACTGCTGCTTTCTTAGTCTTAAGAGGCATTGTAAGACCTGGCATATTTTGCCTGCTCAGGAACAGTTTGTGCTTCTATGAACCTCAAAAGTAAAAAAAAAGTCAAAGTTGCTTTATTGTCAAAACTGCAATATGTACAGAACATACAGAGGATTGAAATTGCGTTACTCCCTGACCCATGGTGCAACATTAAACATTAATTAAACAATAAACCTAGAATAAAAGAAGAATATAAAAATAGAATAAGAATAAACACACTAAAGCGCAAATAAACCTTCCACTTTATTTAAGTTTGCGATGGTTTAGTAGACTTTTTTTATTTTGTTGTTTATTAATTTTGAGCAAAACTCTTAATTGCTTCACTATATGGAAAAAAAGTACTGGGACACCCCTTTTAATTATTATTATGCTTCCAACTTTGTAGCAACAGTTTAGGGAAGGCCCTTTCCTACTCCAGCATGACTGAGCCCCTTGTGAACAAAGCAAAGTCCATAAAAACATATAGAAAAGGTTGGTTTAAAGAAGCTTCAATGGCCTGCTCCTGACCTGTCCTCAGCCCCACTGATCTTAGCTTTGGAATAAAATGCAACGTCAGTTGAAACTTTTTTAACCAACATCAGTGTCCAGCTGACAAATGTTATTTTGACTGAATGAACACAAATTCCCACAGACATACTTTAAAGCCTTGTGTGAAGCCTCCTCGGAAGATTGGCTGTTGTTATAGCAAAAAAGATTACATAGAGGTCACTCTATTTTAATACCATTTGATTTTGCAATAGGATTTGATTTTGCAATTGCAATCACTTGAAGGTTAATGGCCTTGCTCAGGGGCCCAACAGTGGCCCAACAGTGGCAACCTGGTGGTGGTGAGGCTTAAACCAGCAACCTTCGAATCACTAGCCCAGTGCCTTAACCACTGGCCACCACTGCCCCGCTCTCCCCTACTGTCTTTAAATATATACAAAGAACAATGTACGTACTTGTATGTACAAAGTCAAAAGGCACTGTGTGTAAATTTGAAAGGGATGTATTTACTAAAAGTATATTAAATAACAAAAAGTGGTTAAATACTTTATCCCTTAACTGTAAAATAAAACACAGTTTTACAGTAGCCAAAAGAAACACTGCACAGCAATTTGTGAATTAAAAGTGGTGTGTAAATACAAGCAAATCTTACAGCTAAAAGGAGTGAACTGACTTGATTATATGTGCATGCAGTAAACATCTAAGGTGGGGGATACCTGTCTTTGAACTTCAATTATTTCTTATTATTCTTTAATACTTCATTTTTACAGAATAAAACATAATAAACAAAGCATAATTGTTTACAGTGATGCTGCAATATGGCAAAAGATTTGATAGGCCATCTGGAAGTTTCTTAATTGTGTTAAAAAGCTCAAGTTATTCATAACAGAGCAAAAATGGAAAATTTGAAGAAAACAATAATACACTCTGTATTTGCTCAGCAGCATCCAATATTTTAACTCAGTGTAAATAAGTGACTCATATTACATACAAGTGCATTTCCCTTATAGCCTGAGGTGATGGGGTGTGCGTGAAATCAACCCCAGTGAAGAAAATTCACTCCAGAGGACAGGACATGTAGACATGGTACTGAAAACCTTTGGTCTGGCCTTAGGAACAGTCCTTCTCGCTGACAGGTTTGGCTCGGAAACAGTTGTGTGCAAAGTCATGTCCCTGGCACTGGGGTCAGGAGGACTGATTCACCACCATTCATCTTCAGTCTTCATTAGTGTACTGAGATTAGAATACAAGCGTAGTACCTATGCGCAAACTTTTTCCAGTAAAGCAACAAGAATGAGCCAAAAAAGTAGTCAGAAACATCTCTGTACAATTGCAACAGTGCCACAAAAAATCATTCTAACATTCGAATATTGCTTAAGACACCTTTACATGATTCACGTCAAACACTTTAATTTTAGCTTTGACTCAGGCAAAAGCTTGTGAGTAATTCAGCTTTGAATTTTCAATAAGTGATCAGACGGCTGACCCTCTCCCTCCTGCTCAACCTGGTTTCATGGCTGCTCTTGTTTCCTGAACCTGAGGCTGCTGAACCTGTCCCTGGCATGACCCTATGCAGGAAATCAGTCCAGTCTGTGGTCCATAGTCCCAATCCCTCCCAATGTTTCCCTCTCTGTTGACCAGCCAGACCAAAACTATGATTCCTGCTTGGGTCTGTGTCGAAAAAGGTAAGCCCTTTAAGCTCAACTCTCAAGTTGCTATCCCCAGGATAACCCTTCTTACATCCTCTCACTCTTCTTTCCTTTTTCTGTATCCTGTGGTCTGTTAGTCCTTATATCCATTAAAGACCAATTTAAGCCAAAACACACCTGAGGCTTGATATTGCAGCGTGATATATAAGATTTATGACTACAGCGCCGGTCAGTTAAAAAATCATTGAGACATTTATGATGTAATTGATCATCATTTATCACCAGGTTGTGCAGAAATAAAAAATGTATTTATAGATAAGCACTAAATTCAGTATATTAATATATTTAGTAATTTATTTACCCCTTCATTTATTTTCAACCTTAAAATGCATAAACATATCTAAATCCTTCACAAAAGGACAACAAATGAAGTAAAGCATAATCGAATGTTATGGAAATCCCCCAGCTCCAAAAAAATGGAAAAAAAATCATTCTGAAATCTTGAACGTAATATACTAGTAATGTTTAATACAAAACCCAAAACATTAATGAACATGAACATGTTCTATGTCATGAACTATGTCACTTTTTACATAAGAATCATTATAATGTATACCTAACTATTCTTTATTATTATTACTGTTATTATTATAATACATACCCATTTTTATTCGTATGCTTATTGTTATTATTGCTATTATGTATATAGTACTATGTATATAGATATAATTCCATATATGTAAATAGCTATAGTTATAACTTTATATTCATATTAATCATAGATATATGTTACTGATATTCTCTGTTTTCTTTGCACAATGCTACTATTTGCACTTCTGGTAGATGCTAACTACATTTCGTTGCCTTGTACCTACCTACCTACCTACCTACCTACCTACGTCTATTTTCATAGGCAAAATTCAGTTATGGTAGATTATAATACCCACTTGAACAGTCAGAATAATTTCTTGTATGATATGTACTGCAAACCAACATTATATAATATTGCAGATTACTTCATTATTGCTTTACTATATGTTTATATAAACAGTCTTTTAAATTGGTACTGTTAACTGCTTAACAATTTTTTTGTTTAACTTCTCCCCCCTCCCACACACACACACACACACACACACACACACACACACTTTGTAATGGGGAGTTTCCTCTGTGATAAGTGTAGATAATAATTTTACATATCATTCAAAAGCTTTTATTCTCAGTGTATCGTTAATTTGGTTCTATCTGCAAATCATTTCATTTGTTCTAATTTTATTTTTTTAATTACAAGATAACAAAACATGCATGTTTAAAATATGAATAAACTTTAATATGCATTTAAGAGTCTGCACAAGGTGACACTTCTAATCTAATATAATAAACTCAAGTATATTTAAATTGAGTTGCTACCACCCCCTATATGGCTTTTCCAGAAAGAAATTGTCCACATTTAATTATGAGTGAATTTAATTTAATTGGTGAAAAAAGGCCTGCCTGACAATTAAATATCCAATTCATTCCATAGGTGTTCTAAGAAGTTCAGGCTGGTCTCTGTAGACCACTGAATTTTGCCTGTTGCCACATTAAAACCATATTAATTATAACAATTATAATAATAGTATAAAGCGTATTAAATTTTATACACCTGTTAGCAGTGGGTGTGAATAAAACATCTAATCTAAATAATGATAAAGGGTGTCTATAAACATTTGACCACAGAGCTCACATGCTAATGGCCATATCTACATGTATGCATATTGTGGGCAGGGGGCTCTGTAAATAAGGTAGTCAGCTACTGATTAAGTCAAGTTTTAGTTTTTAAAGTTGCTTTTCATAAAAAGTGTAAGTCAAATTGCTAAATGAAAAAGTATGTGAAACTAAAACTGTGACTAACCTAGCAAGCAGTAGAATGTATAGAGCAACAGTTTTTAATACTGTTTTTTTAAAAAGTGGCTTGGTCTGAACACAACAGCTTTCTTATTTTAAGTACAAATAGTAATGTGTATACTTGTATGTCATCACTATTCACTCCTGTGCATCACAGTGATTCCCTGTATGTAGACGTTTATTAAATTATAGTGCTAATAAGACTATGGAAAACAAATGATGTCTGTAATTTATAAAGATGTTTAATAGACTATGGACTTATTGCTCAAACGATTTTAACCAGTCATTCGGCATTGTTTGGTTAAACAATGAAAGCACTGTGAGATTTTGGCCGACTGATTCTCACTCACTCTGAACATATGTGAAGGTCTTTGTTCTATCAATACTTCCAAAAACAGATCTAACCTGAGGTTTGCATTAAAATGTGTAGGAGGAAAGGGAAGGGCAGTAATTTAATTACATGCCCTGAATGTAGAGAGTTGATCCCATGTGAAAAGGGGATGGTTCTTCCTCTAAAGGCTTTTCTCCATTTCTCTCTGGCTGTCCAGCTTACTGACCAGCTGAGGGTTTGACTGACATTCAGACACCCCTGGGTCAAAACAGGACAGAAGCAGTCTGGGAAGTGGTTTTATTCTGAGTTTGTGTCTGAGAATCTTGGGAGGAGGAGAGGAATTTCTATGATTTCATGTCCAGGCACAAAAAGTCTCAATAATGCTAACACAATATAGTACAATGTGTAAGTAATCTTCAAAGATTAAAAATGATACATAGATTTTAGGTCTAAAAAAATCACTGTCTAATTACTTTGGTGTATCATCCATCTATCCATCCAGTCAGTCAGGTGACTTACTGACCATTCATCCATCCATCAAACCATCCATTAATTTAGCCAATCAGCTATTCAGTTACCTTGATGGCCAACTGTTCATCCATCCATTTTTACATTCACTTTTCCACATTTAAATGTGCTGGCCACCATACCTCCCTTTATGTATGCTTTCATCCATCCATTCATCCGTCCATCCATTCATCCATCCATTAATTTAGCCAACCATCTGCATGTATCATCCATCTATCCATCCAGTCAGTCAGGTGACTTACTAACCATTTATCCATCCATCAATCCATCCATTATTTTAGCAAACCACCCATTCAGCCAGCTACATGGCCAACAGTTCATCCATTCATCCATTCATCCATCCAATTTATCTAACCATCCAACCATTTATCCAGTCAGCCCCTTTTCTATTTCTTACTTACCTATCTATATTCCTTAGTTATCCAGCAATCCATCACACCCCTCTATGCATCCAACAGCCATTCATGCCCATCATTCGTTATTTTGTATCTTTATCATTCATCTTATATGCATCTTTTTTTTTACTTTAATCAGTGACAGACTCTTACCTTCTCTAAATCTGCAGGAATCCATAAACAGGCGCCTTAGCCAAACTATCCGGGTATCAGTTAACCTGCTGTGGATGCACGCCATTGCTAAAAATAAATAATCCCTTAACGTGTTTATAGTGGATAGAGAATGAGTGGCAAAGCATCCCCGTGACCTCTGGCCCTAATTGAATTAAAAGTGGTCGCACTATGACCATGAAGAAGTTTCTGAAGCTTGAATGCTAAGACCATGGGATTTTCATTAGCTGCAGCCTCAGGCCGGGAACCTCTCCTCAGATACAGCTAACCACCAGAGTTGGCTCAGGTTCCCAGTTTACATCTTTGCCCATTTTGACTTTCCACTTTAAGAAGCCAGCCAGTTTCCAAACACTAATACCAAGAGCAGTCTAGTGCTTGATGAACTGCAGACATCACAGTTCTGCAGCTCGTACCAAGATATAGTCATGTAGTCATAAATGCTACAATAAAACAGGGGAAGAAATGAGTAGATTCAGTTGCTAAAAAGATGTTTTTTAAATAATACCTTTTACATTCTCGGAATTGTAAGTATACAGGGATACAGAGATTTGTGCATGTATTTATTGTGGTATGGGCAAAATTGTTCTCCTACACTAGGAAAATCAGCCTTTATTTCTTAAAATGTACTTAAATAGCACATGAATTCATGTCTTGAAATATATTTTATATATTGTTTTTTATTTATTAAGTTTAATTAAGTTTTATTTTTTAAATGTATTATTTAATATGTATTAACTTTTTAAGTAAAATTTGAATTAAGTTTGTCTAGTTTGAATTAAGGACCCATTTTCACATTAAGGGATGTTGTATGATTTCAGAGTATTTCAAGTATTTTTTTAATATACCATAACACACACAGTGCAATGCCACATCACTTGGTACCTGCAGATATGATTGCAATACAGTTCATTGCTTATTTATAACTGTGTAACTGTTGTTCTTGCTGTTTTTAGGTTGTCCAGCAACCGTTTTTGACTGACTTGGATGGTGGCTTTACTCCCAAAACCCAAGTGCCTATTTAAAGTAAAAAATAAATAGATAACCAAATTGTTTTGACATATACAAGCCCTATAAATTGGAAAAGATCAGCACACATGCGGTGGCATTGAATAATTGGTGTTGGGACAGGGATTTGTGCTATAAATGTCTGATTTTATGTTATATTTTACACATGCTTTCAAATATTATTTTCTATTAGATGCACAAATATCTCTGCACATCCACGAAAGTTCAAAATGCAAACTACCAAAGCGACACAGCACAACAGTTTGAGTAAAAAGTTAAATACGTAATTTTTAACATTTCTTATTTGAAACTACTGAAAGCAAGTACACCCATTTGTGAAATTTGCTGTGTCAGTTCCTTTGTAGAAAAGGTCAGATTTTCTTAAACCTTAAACCTACACGTTTTAATAAGTAGGAACATGTACCTTTAATCTATTTATCAGAAGCGTGTCCAAGTTGTTTAAATAAATTAGCTGTTTTCGAAGTTAGAAGTATTCAGAGCATGTGCAGATGATGACACAGTGGCAAATTAGGTGGCCTCACAGCTCCAGGATTTGTGTGCTGCCTTGTGTGCTTTTTTTGAGTTCTTCCAAAAACATGCCAGTAGGCCTATCTGGACTGTACAGTGAGGAAAATAAGTATTTGATTCCCTGCTGATTTTGTAAGTTTACCCCCTTACAAAGACGTGAACAGTCTATAATTTTTATGGAAGGTTTATTTTAACAGAGAGAGACAGAATATCAACAAAAAATCCAGAAAAAAAACACTAAATAAAAGTTATAAATTAATTTGTATTTAATTAAGGGAAATAAGTATTTGATCCCCTACCAACCAGCAAGAATTCTGACCCCCACAGACCGGTTATGTGCCCATGAGGCACACAAATTAGTCCTGTCCCTGTATAAAAGACTCCTGTCACAGAATCAGTTTCTTCCGTTCAAATCTCTCGACCACCATGGGCAAGACCAAAGAGCTATCAAAGGACGTCAGGGACAAGATTGTAGACCTGCACAAGGCTGGAATGGGCTACAAGACCATCAGCAAGAAGCTTGGTGAGAACTAGACCACTGTTGGCACGATCATTCGAAAATGGAAGAAATACAAGATCACAGTCAATCACCCTCACTCTGGAGCTCCATGCAAGATCTTACCTCGTGGCGTAAGAATGATTCTGATAAAGGTGAGGTCAGTCCAGAATTACACGGGAGGAGCTTGTCAATGATCTCAAGGGAGCTGGGAGCAGAGAAATGCTGGATATGACCCCAAGAATACCATCCCCACTGGGCATTTCTCTGCCTCCAAACACGGCGAGTGGAGTTGATGCCAAAGAGCTCAATTTTGGTCTCATCTGACCATATCACATTCTCCCAAGCTTTCTCTGAATCATTCAGGTGTTCATTGGCAAACTTCAGACGGGCCTGTACATGAGCCTTCTTGAGCAAAGGGACTTCGCGGGCACTGCAGGATCTCAATGAAGTGTGTTACTAATGGTTTTCTTGGTGACTGTGCTCCCAGCTCCCTTGAGATCATTGACAAGCTCCTCCCGTGTAATTCTGGGCTGACCTCACCTTTCTCAGAATCATTCTTACCCCACCAGGTGAGATCTTGCATGGAGCTCCAGAGTGAGGGCGATTGACTGTGATCTTGTATTTCTTCCATTTTCGAATGATCGCACCAACAGTGGTCTCTTTCTCACCAAGCTTCTTGCTGATGGTCTTGTAGCCCATTCCAGCCTTGTGCAGGTCTACAATCTTGTCCCTGATGTCCTTTGATAGCTCTTTGGTCTTGCCCATGGTGGTCGAGAGATTTGAATGGAAGAAACTGATTCTGTGACAGGAGTCTTTTATACAGGGACAGGACTAATTTGTGTGCCTTTTGTGCACATAACCGGTCTGTGGGGGTCAGAATTCTTGCTGGTTGGTAGGGGATCAAATACTTATTTCCCTTAACTAAATACAAATTAATTTATAACTTTTATTTAATGTTTTTTTCTGGATTTTTTGTTGATATTCTGTCTCTCTCTGTTAAAATAAACCTTCCATAAAAATTATAGACTGTTCAAGTCTTTGTAAGGGGGTAAACTTACGAAATCAGCAGGGGATCAAATACTTATTTTCCCCACTGTATATGCTTAAGTGACTGTGTGTGAGTGTGAAAAAGCTTTTAAATAGCTGTGCTTACTCACCGTCTTGGCAAATAATTAAGCTCCTTAAAGATCTTGTTGTTGTGTGTAACACTCTCATGCCTAGAGTACAGGAATGTGCCACTAAGTGGCTGCATAACGAAACAACAAGCAGCTATGAACAGGGTTGAAAAAAATGCAATCAGAACTATAACACAGTTTTATGTGATTTCTCTACATCTAGCAGATTTGGCAGAAGCAAGCTAATGTAAAATGACATGCATCAGCCCAATCATTTTAGCATGGCCTCCTTTCACTAAATAGGACAGGTCATCTCTTACAGAAAAAAATTCTCAGCTGTCACTTGTGCATGCAGAAACTAATAGAAACTCCACTATTCCATGTGGCATTATTTAAATATTTTAATGTTTTATAGTATATATTGTATGTTCTGCAAAATCAATCATTGGATTTCAGGTCATAATGTACTAGAGCTTTAAAGTATGATAGTCTACAAGCATCTGAGAGCTTTCCTAATAAACACTGTGTGTCAGCTACATCATCTGCAGAAATTAAATGTAGCTTATTGTTTTGTTCTTTCAATTTTTCCTACTATATGTGTACTGTTCTATTCAAGTGTGTGACTACATGTTCTATCAGCAATTTTCTCACTGTATGGCACTTATTATGCTACAGTGGTTTTGGAAAACTAGGTACAGACCAGTATTTGGTACTGCAGAAATAACAACAACAGCCATGCATACCGCAACAAATAGACCATTTAAATCCAAATGCAACAGTGGGAAAAAGCTACAAACTCTTTTAAACTGAAATTTGTTTTTCTTTTTTTTTCTGAATATATAGTAGGGACTGTTTGTCTTAGTCTTAGCACATCAAGACTATTTTGAAATTAGAATTTTGTAATAAGCTATAGCAAGCAGCTAGTATTGGTGTAAATAAGTATGCTGTAATTTTTTTATTTCTGAAATTTCATAGACATATACTAAGTGGCACATTGCAGTTTTTATCTAAACGTTTTAAAACTGCTATGTAGCTTCACCCCACAACTAAATAAAAAGTTAACTGGAGTAATGGTATAGGAGTGCAACAGTGCCCACAGCATGAGTGACTTGCATATGTGTAAAGGTAACAGTTACATAGAGGCATATATTGGAATTTTAGAGAGACATATGCTGCCATCAATGCAACATCTTTGTAGATACAGAGTGCATGTGCTTGACCAGTTTGCCTGCAGTCCAGATCTATCTCCTATTAAAATGTATGGCACATCATGAAGAGGAGAACAATGTTTACTGAGGCCTATGTTCTGTGCATGACCTAAGCATAATAGTGTACTAGCAGTTGGCTAAAAATACAAGACTGGACAAGACTTTTTTTCCACATTTTTAACAATTATTTTCATTTTTTTTACCCACTACATGGTTTATACAAAGCTTGTATCAGAAGAAGGTGGTTTCTCCACAGATAGAACCTTGGGATTTAGGGTGGATTTAACAACAAAATTCAATAGACATCCACCTAAGACCTGATCTGCACTGGCATCAAATGGAGTTACTGCAAGGCCCTTTTAATGCCAGGCTGTGGAATCAGATTCCAACAGGATGCAAGGCAGCTGTATAAGCCAAACTGCACAGGAGCAGTGCAGGTCATCCTTAGTGGCCCTGCAGCCCATCCTCATCCTGAAAGCCTAAGGGTAGAGCTGCTTAATCTGACCCTTCACACAGCCACCCAGACATTGGCCATAATACAACCTTTCATAAGTGTGTAGTGTGAAAAGACCAAATGCAGTCTATGGACTGCAGTCCATCTTATTTTACAAAAGCCCAGACCTCAGTGTTTTTTCTCATTTACAATATTTTCATATGTTCATTTTTGTGGGCCTTTAGTTTTTTATGTTACTGTTTTAGTTTTTACATATTTTAGATTGGTTTTATTATTTTCATATATGGACATGTTAGAAATTCAATTCCAAAATTATTGGCCACTTGACATGAATAAAAAAGACTAGGGTTAATTGGCATAAACCTCAAGACATAAAAACCTTAATTAATTAATTTAATTTAATTAATTATAAGAACAGGCTTTTGACTAAACTACATCCCATTAATTGAAAATACCACACCACTATGTACTGTATATTTTACTGTTTTAAGTTTAGGGTGTGTTGGATTATTTTGGAATTGTGAAATGGGCTTATATGCAAAGAGGGAATAAAAATTAGGGGACGAATATGCCCAATCCCCATATATCAGCAAGAGGAAGATGAATTTTTTATTGGCATACACAGATGGGACAGCTTGGAGAACATTTTAGAGACACCACTGGGAGCATTTGCCACGAAGCTTAATTGATCTTGCAGAAAGCACGACAATAATAACCAGTTAATATATTTCAGTTACTTTCATTTATATGTTTTTCTGAATTGGTTTTAAGCACAACAGTGTGCTGCCTCTAAAGATATTTTAGTCTCATATTACTGAAAAAAATCTGAAAAAAATGTATAAGTGAAATTAAATTAAACATGGCTGTCAGCAGGGCTAATGCTAAGTTCACACTACACAATTTTAACACTGACTTTCTGCTCACTGACCGGTTTTGGAGATCATCAAGAGAAGTTCCAGTTTGGAGGCATAACAAGGTTCGATCTGGGCTCAAAAATCAGCTCTCGATCGCTATGTGTGAGTTGTTTAAAGATGTGATCTGAGAGGCTCACATATTGCCCAGAGAGTCTCAAAAAATATCTAGCACGCAAAATATCTGGACCTGTCGATGTTTTCATGACAAAACGTAGTTTGGAGACCAGACAGACTCGCCTGTGATTTCTCCTGGTGAAAGATCATGCAATGTGTCACCCCCTATCGCTGATTAGTCATGTGGTGAGCAAACCACAATGACTTAAACACTCCCAATTACAAGAGATCAAGTTGTGTAGTGTGAACAGTACAGTGATCTGATAACTTTGAAAGTTGTGTGGTGCATCTGTGACTTAAGTGTCTAGTCTGGTCGAACCCAGTTTGGTTAAATTTGGGTAATTTTTTTTTTTTTTTTACACAGGTCAGTCGATGTGAAATGTATTCTGTGTTTAAATTTTGTTTAGGGGTAATTAAGAAAAAAAACAGGTAGAGGGTTACTACTTTTTGTACAGCACTACAGTTTTGAGGAAATTGCTAGTTTTCATTTTTTTGGTTTGTTGATTTTGCTATATTATATTATAGTTCTAGTTAGTTATTGTAAAAACCCTACCAGACTGCAGAAAGACAGTAATAAATACATTTCAGGTATCAGCTTTTTACTAAAGTCCAAAAATGTGTCATTTAAAAAAAAAAGAAACAGCAACAGGCTACTCATGGACAATGCTTTGCTTAAAAATCCATACATAGCTCATCTGGAGAAAAAATTTAAATGGTTATGAAAGGGACAGCTAGATCAGAGAACTTGCCTAAGTAATGTTCTTTCCACACTATCTGAATTTAGCTATCTCGTCTCTTTAAAACATGCTAACTGACCAAGTTTCATACTAGTTGCACCAAAATGTAAACTGTTTAGAAATACTCAGCACTTAAAAAAATCAGAAACAGATGCTGATCAAAAAGCAGAGTCTCTAATGCTCCGCTGCTGGAACATTTTCTATACACACAAAAAACAAAGTACAGAATCCTATTATATAATTTTGTCAATTAATCAGTTAATACCCACACATTTACACATAAGCTGCAGCAAGCAAAGTATGATCAACTTAATCTGTCCTCTAATATGGCAGCAACGATAAGGCCTTACATTGCAGCCTAGGATCGCTCTGGAGATCTGCAGGCCTGGAACACTTTGGAAAATCTAATTTATGGAAACTCTGCTTCAGCAGGATTTGCACTTCCGAGATGAGGATAATGTTACACTAAATAGAACCTGGGCTATAGATTTAGTCCTCCACAGTAAAAAAAGGCATGGGATAGCCTATGTATTACTCTTAGGTGACATGGTAATAGTGCTGGCCTGATCAGATGGTTGATAAATCCAGTGCAAAAAATTAAACAACTTTTCATCACAGTTTAGTTTTAATTCTGGTTTTAAGAAAATATTTTCCCAATTAAAGTCAAATCTTTCAGTGTCTGTACACATCACACATACATCATCTTTCACCAAACACAAGTACAAAGTATTTAGAAGAAAATAAAGAAAAAAACTATTTTGTATTGCTTTGCTTTTCCATCCACACTTAACTGTTTTTAATCCAGCTGAAAACCATGAAAACACATGTTTCTAAATCCTTCTCTAAAGTAAGTACACTTGCAAACACATTTTATATGTATGAGCGAAAAACAGTTTATCCCCAATTACATTGTATACACAGTGTTTAATCTCAGTAAACTGGCTAATACACACATAACCTACATCCACAAGTTCAGTCTGCCTTGACAAAGTCCAATATTTATGAACCGTGAAGCTAATAAGCTGTGAAAAACTGAAACTCCAATAAAACTTTTAGCAATGTAAATTATACAGTATAGTCAGTGGTGTCTCTAGCACATAAATCTCAATGAATCCACACACAAACACACCTCATCAATGAAGTCACAAACACACACATTAATGTAAAGCAGTTATCAGTCAAGTGGAAACTACAACATAAGTGACCTCACCAATAATGGCAATTAATCTCTCACAGAACTGGAAAATTATATGGTATATTGATAAGGTTGTCAAGCAGTATATCATTGCAGGTTGCAAATGTTATAACACATCCAAAGCAACATTTCAGAACAGGGAAATCCAATGCTTTCAGTGCCATAACCTACAGCCAAAATAACAGGCCTTGTAATAATGCAAAACACAAGAACTCACCAGTGATTTTCATTGCTTAAAAAGAAAGGACGTGCAACAATCTTTCATCTGGGCAAACATGCTGTCTATGCCCACTAATCTATAAATGAATACATTTTTTACAGTTGAATTTTACTTGTATTAAATAGATGTCCTTCTATTAGGAGTTGCATGCTAACAGGACTTTGATGACTATGGCTAACTACAGTATATAGCAATGCTGATACCATAAAGAATGTTTACTAAACGTCTTGATGTAGGCCTATGTAAATCTAGTTTTACTGGCTACTCTAAGCATAGAGCCAGAGTGATTGTGCCCCACAGTTCATTATTGAAATCATGTTGAACATATTCATAAGTGTTTTTAACTGTACACTTGTTTAGACCAAATGATAAGGGGCCGACCCTACGTGAACACTTTTGAGACGATCCCTAACTTGCGACACAAACAGCGAATATAAAAATTTCAATACTTCAATCTAACCTTACGATTGTTGTTTATTAAACTAAGACTGCTAAGAAAAATATAGACCTACATAACATGCGCAGATCATTTGTAATAAAGGTGTAACAATATTAGTGGTTAAGAACACAAAATATATGCAGTATATGTAACATTTATTGATAATGTCGTAAACCGCTTCATAGTGACACATCTGGTGGAGCCTGGCCCCACTGGCCCTTAATGTAAAGATGTGTCCGCATATAGTGTATGGAAAGCTATATATTGTTTCTTAAGTAGTGCACGGATGCAGTGGTTTAGAAATTATTTTTGCTATGCGATGCTCGGGCAGCCCAGCAGCCGAGTTCAAGTCTCGGTGGTTCCACTGAAACACAGTTGGCCATGTTTGATGGCAAGGAGGCTTTTCAGCTGTATAAAAACCTACAACCATAAAACTGTTATTTTATCAAACCTCTTATTGTATGAAAGCAAAAATATCAGTGCAGGCAATCAGATCCACGGCAGAATTTCACCCAACAAAGACCTTAAACTCATATTTTGAATCCAGATTTAAAGGAATGCACCCAAACACAAGTAGGGAGGTTGTTATACCTAGAGAAGCACTTACTGTGACCCCTTCATGGCCAGCCACCCCCCAGACAGCATGCCTCAGGCTTCAGTCTCCAAATGCTGTATCAGGCCTGCAGGGTGGACACCCCATGCCCTTCCCTCCTTGCTAGCTCCCTTCAAACTTTCTCTCCCCAGTGCTTTCAAAAGCTCCCTGTGTCACCAGAATGATTAAAACAAACACGACTCGTATTTTGCTATCTAATCCAATTGTACTCTTTTTCTTCTAGCTGGCCCTGAAGCACAGGGTATTGGTGTCTGGACCCTGTATAGGCCCCCCTCCGAGAACAGGCTTCAATTTCAAACACTCTAGGACATCACATATGGTGGGTAAAGCGTAAATAAAAGCTTGCCACAGATCTTTAAAAACATTCAAGTAAAAGTTAAATATTTGTGTCTAGTAACATGTGTTTGTTAACTTAGATCAGTGATTAGGATCCAAATCAGTGATGGTAACACAAAATGTGTGTATTCACACATTCCATAACCTGGCATCCTCCATGCATGTTCATATGTTAGTATATCTGTGTGGTGGTGGTGTGTGTTAGGAGTTTGATATAAGGATGAAAGGCAAGGGTCTCTGAGGGGTGACCCCTGGATTTAGAGAGTGGTAGGTCTGAGTGGGGGTAGAGCCTGGTTTTAGCCTATGTTTATTGTTTTATTAATAAGGGCATGTTGAGCTTGTGTAGTCAAGACTCTTACTGACCTTTCGAAGGAATCCTTTAAGTAACAGAGCTATAAATACAATGCATTAATTAAAATTTACAAAACATATAACAAATATTGTTGCAGTTACAGTTTGATCTTAATTTAAGTCATAATAATAGATTTTGCTCAAGCTAATAATACACTGTGATGGACTGGTGACCTGTCTGGAGTGTTTCCTCCCTTTCGCTCAATGAATCAGACCCACCGTGACCCCTGACCAGGATAAAGAAGAGGCACTTTCTATTGCACTTTCAAGGCAATAGAAAGGACAGAACCCCTCATTTTAATAAGTGGCTGACCCTTATGTATTATTAGTAATGTTTTCTGTAAATAGACATTCAGACAATTCCTTCTTTTCCATCGGGTTAAGGCAGAGGTTCTTAATCTAAGGCCTGTGGGTCATTTGCCACCTACAATACATGGTGCAGCCTGCACTTCTATACTATTTGCCATTTATTTGTATATACAAGTGTTCTTCAAAAAGTTTCTGCACTTTTTTAACTCTATTTATTCAGAATTTCAAAAACAAATGACATCACCATTCTACATAGTCACCTTCCGAGGCATTTTTTCCAGTGTCGTACCAACTTTTTAATGCCATCAGCAAAAAGTGTTTTTGGTTGAGCGCGTAGCCACTGATGCACCGCTGTTTTCACATCATCACATGAACATCTTCTTCCCCTTAAAGCTTCTTTGAGTGGTCCAAAAAGGTGGAAATCAGATAGCAATAATCTAGACTATAAGCTCTCTTTAAGTCTCTCAGACACGACCAATTACTACTCCTCCCTCCCTCACAATTTCCAATAAAAATATAAAAGTGAAGATCCCTCGTATTAACAGGAGCTTTTGGCCACTGTTCTGACCCATTAGGACTGAGCTGATAAAGTGTTTGATAACCACTGGGTAAGGGTCTGGATTCAACACACATACTTTATTCATTTTGAAGCATTCTCTCAATAATGTCATTATGTGGTGTGGGCCATTGTGAGTAATTGTTTTAGCATCCAATTTCTTCTTAATTTTAGGTGAAGTTCTACTCAGACATCATTCTGTAAAATGTCTTGATACATCTCAATAAATTTAAACACAGTACTCTACTAATAATTACAAGCTTCAGGCCCTGCGCGGGCCCAATCCATGATGCTTCCTCCACCAAAAGTAGTCAGTAAGAATGAAGTATTATTGTTGGTATGTCAACTGTAAAGATCTATTTATAAAATTATATCTCAGGAGCATCATGATAAATCTGCCAGTATAGCAGGTCTGACTAAATTTTTTTATTTTTTTATTTATTTATAGTTAGTTAGTATTTATGAGTAATAAATTCTCATGAACTGATTTCAAGGGAACAGTCACGTTGACAGTCTGAATTGTTACACTGTTTAATACTGACACAATAATAATAACAACGATAACTGGTCCAGTGTCCTGGATTTTTTCTTATTAATGTTCCCTTTACATGTTTTAGAATTCACTATAAATACTGTATTTGTTATCTGGGAAATATTTAACAAATAGTAAAGACGCAATTAGCAAGCAGCTAATTAGCCTGTTTCATTAGACTGTCGAGACTCTACCTGCATGTTGCAACCAGGTTGCTCAGGTTGCTATAAGCCAACAAGCTTTAACTAGTTATACATACTTATAACATTAGTATTGGGTACAAATAAGTGAGATTTTAGTATTCAAGTATAATGTTAATAATTTGTCATTATGTCCTTTTATCAATAAAAGTAAAATGTTAAATATTGCAATATTTTGTATTGGTAACATTAGCATTCATCTAACAGGCCGTGTTAAAAAGCTACAATTGCTAGCTCTTTTTCATCCAAAAATAATGTTCCTGCTAGATGTGATCAGTTTAAAATCCAACCAAAATGTCGCACCTACTTGATTCTGTTTTCTTTCCCCCGAAAACACGTCTAGGTAGATTCTTTAAATAGGGAAAAACCTTGATATGATTTTTTTATCCCAAAGCCCAGTATATGTACTTTTGGTTGTTCGGTACACCCTGTAATACAAACGTTTATTGTGTGTTTATAGATTTGGTTCCATAGTCTCAGTGTTATTAGTTCCCTCTAGTGGACAGTGTGTTTCAGTCTCATTATTCAGTATAATGGTCATTCTATAATTTGGGGTACATTTCACATCACCAAAAAAGTACAAAAACAATGTTCTCTCTCAATAAAACAATCAGTGGTTCAAGTTAATATATTCTTTAGTATAACATATCCACTATTTGCAAAGCTTAAACATTAATTTTTTTTATTTTAATTTTAAAGGGACAGTAGATGTAGACTACTAGGTAACTTAGTTGACAGGTAACATAGTTGACAATTTCCCTATTTTGACCCATAACTTCAGTGGTAGACCTTGCCTGGCTGACCACATGTCATTTCTTGAACAGAATAATGTCTAATTTGAACATACGTTTGAATTAAAATTATAAAAAAAATTTTAACCATAACAATGTATGTAACATAGTTGACGGTCAATTAATATACTCATTGACAATGTTCTATTATAGATAAAATATTTTAAAAAATAAGAGGACATTCACCACAGTTTGTTCAATATACCCTCCACAGAGAAAAATGATATCATGTAATGCTGGTCACATAGTTTTAGAACAAACCATTTTTGAGTTGCTGAGTGGAGTTCTGTTAGTAACATAGTTGACAGAACTTTTGCGGACATTAATAAATAAAGATATTTAAATTATTTAAAAGAAAAACTCAATTTAAAAAATATTATTTTTCTTTGGTATTTAAACTTTTAAAATAAATTAAAAAATAGATGTTGTTGCCCTTAATGATTTTATTCATTATTTTAAAACCAAGGTACCCTCAACTTAAAAAACAGACACAGCAAAAACTGTTCATTTAGGAACATCATGACAAATTTCAAGTTAAATGAAGCATAGGATGCACATCATATTTTTGTGATATTACAACATGTTTTCCATTAATAGGTAAAATATGACATTTTTAAAGAAAATAGTTAGAATAAATATAATTATTATCATTGGACATGGAATGTACCCCAAATTATAGAATGACCCATAACAGAGTTACTTTTGCTCTTAGTCAGGAATAAGTGATGTTAATTATTGAGCAGTTCATGTTAGAGAGAGAGAGAGAAAAACACTACACTTTTTTGGAAAGGTGTTATCTTGTCCCAGCACGACTGCCTCTGTGCACAAAGCAAAGCACAAAGGCATAAAGATATGTGGTTTATTCTGGAGGAAATGCAGCGACCTACACAAAACCGTGACCTTAACCCTATTGAATACCTTTAGGATGATTTGGAAAGTCATTTGTGAGCCAGGATCTCTTATCTAACCACAGGACCTGACTTCACAAATGCTTTTAGAAATGCACAAACTCCCACAGATACACTCCAAAACAATGTAGAGAGTCCTCCCAGAGACGACATGGCTCTAAAATAGGAAACAAAACTGGTGTTAATTGTATTATGCCTTAACTGTTTAAATGCCTAAAAATGGGCCCAAATATGTTTTTTTTTTGCAACTGTAAGTATGTGTAGATCATTTGTGAGACTGTATTACTTCATTCACCTAGATTTGCATGAACCTTTATTTAGCAGGACATAGAAATATGTCGACACACTGTTTCCTATTTTTAATACAGCGCAGCTTATACTGTCTGTAAAGTCTAGATTTATAAACATATCAATTTTGACATGGCATACTACTAAATAAATATAGCACATTTTATATTTTTTTAAATTACTAAAGCAGTCTTTACTTTTTGACACAAAAAGTTCAGTGAGCAGTTCTTGTAAACTGAATGTTCCACCACTTATACTCACCTAAGTTGTTTTATGATTTTTTAAATTGTTTCCATCAACCAGGTTTTAAGGCCTGCAAAATATTCAACATACGTCTACATTCAGCAGTATGTCACATATAGCCTATAATTTACCACCACTTTAAAACTGCTGCACTGGAACAGGCCGAAACCCAAGAGTGAACAAGGTACAACTTCAAAAAGCAAGACGAGCACACGGTAGAAAATATATGCCCATAATTATTCTTCATAATGACCTGGCTGTTCGAAGTAAAGTAGCTGCCCAGGAGTTTAAGATGACTAGAACAGTATATCAGCTGTAGAATGTAGACTACTGGCGGTGAGGCAGGGGTCATATATAACAATAATGGTGCAGTATTGTCTGTTTTCACTAATAAAGCAGCAGGTCACTTTTAATGTGAAAAAGATGCACTATTTTTTAAAGCACACAGAAACAGGTCTTTTTAAACTATAAAGAATAGGCATAAAATAAATGCTTTTAATGCCCAAATAAATTAATAAAAATGTTAAAAATATGCTTGAAAATATTTTAACAATACAATTTTTACAACTGTAGAGGAGTACTTAATAGGAAATAACAATGAGTGAAAATAACATTGCTAAGTTATATAATAGCTAGCTAGTGTTATATTAAGGTATTCTTAGAAAAATGAATCTTTATTAATATACAAATACTCATTTCAAATATATTTACTCAGATATCCTAGTCCATTTCTCTGTTTAATATACCACTGTCACATATGTGGTAAATAGTGAATTGTTTAATAAACAAAAAAGGTAAAAAAAACCAAAAAACAAAGTATCATTAAAATAAAGCACATGTGCAAACAACTAAAGAGCCTTCCTGAAAATATGCCTAGGTCCAAATTTAATATCACAGAAATTAAGCCAGAAGGTCTGCACTTAACTCATAGTACTGATAGTAGAAATCATATAATATAAATTATACAACAGTTAGTTCCGACCTTACAATCTGATTGGTTGAGAAGCGTTCTAACTGTGCTGATATTCGTGATAACAGCACGGCCTTTTCACACCACAACTGTATTACTCCGCTGACGCGTTGCCAGTAACAACAAGCTTCATGCACACAAACGCGCATGCAGGCGACACAGACCTTATTCCCGATCGCGTTTTAAATCCGTTATCTGATATATAATCTAGCGCACTGTGTAGGGAACATAAATCCGCGATCTGATACACAATCTAGTGCACTATGTAGGGAACATAAATCCGCGATCTGATACACAATCTAGTGCACTATGTAGGGAACATAAATCCGCGATCTGATACACAATCTAGTGCACTATGTAGGGAACATAAATCCGCGATCTGATACACAATCTAGTGCACTATGTAGGGAACATAAATCCGCAATCTGATACACAATCTAGTGCACTATGTAGGGAACATAAATCCGCGATCTGATACACAATCTAGTGCACTATGTAGGGAACATAAATCCGCGATCTGATATACAATCTAGTGCACTGTGTAGGGAACATAAATCAATTGTCTAATATATTGTCTAGTGCACTATGTAGTGAACATGAATGCGTTATCCGATACACAATCTAGTGCACTTTGTAGGGAACATTAATGTGTTTGTAACGCGCACAACTTAATAGCCCAGTTAGCAGCTCCTAAAAGTTCAGTTCTCACCCATATCCTTTGGTGTGTGCAAGATGTTTTTTATTTCTTTTTTTTCTCTTCGGAGGTTCTTGCCTTCTTCTTCTTGTTCTTACCTCCCTGAAATGAGTTTTTGCAACTTGGGATGTCTGCTTTGTAGTGTTAAACTTTATATTCGTTGTGGAACTACTTTTTGGCAGAAGGTATTGTCAATATTAAAGCATATTTATTATGAAATTCAGGGCTTCTTTGATTTATTTTTTTTCTTTATTTTGTAAAAACTGTTGTATAAAAGCAATAGAACACTTGAGGTCGTGTGTTATCGCGAATAAGATCACGGCTGTGATTCGGTCGCAGGCACGAGCCGAAGGCGAGTGCCGTAGATCATCACAGCCGTGATGTTATTCGCGATAACACACTCCCTCTCGTGTTCTATTGCTTAAATAACAGAGAGAATTAAAAAGATGTATTGGCTTTAGAATCAAATTCGAAATAAAAGTGTCAACATATTTGATAGTCTTAAAATCCTTGGTCCGAGACTAACTGTGGGATGCTGAGACTAAAGACAACAGTAGTTGATGTCTTTATTTGATAGCAGGAATTAAAATCAATAGCACAATGAAGCGAAAAGGCAGAGCGCAGAGGAGGGCCGATAAGTCACCCAGCAGTGTCATGACACAGTCATTTATCACAACTTGGGAGAGGGAACAAGAAATGTGTTTATGTGTGTGTTTGTATGTGTGTGTTTTGTTTTTAAAGCAAGAAAGTATGATCACCCAAGGGCCACATATTTCAACAATGAAAGCCATTGATGAAACATAGCATTTAGCATCTAGAAAGCCAAAAAAGATAAGGTATTGGATACGGTAACACACATCTGAAAATATCATAGCAAAACAAAAGAATCCTAATAATATTTAGATTAATTAAATTTTGTCATTACTCAGTCCTGGTTGGGGTCCCTGTGGATACAATCTGTAAATTGACAGTAGCAATTTCCCCCCCAAGGGACATGTCACTGAAATTAAAAGTCCAGTACAAAAATGTACTCATTTATGTGAACCAAAATTACACCCTACCTAATTGTTGAGTTCAGCTGTTCAGGTAACAGCAGTAAAAAAAATAATTTAACTTTGTAGCAACAGTTTTGGAAAGGCCCACTTCTGTCTGACATGACTGTGCTCATGTGCACAAACCAAGGCCCATAAAGACATGATTTAAGTTTAATGTGAAAGAACTATAAAGGCCTTCACAGAGTCATAACGTCATGGCTATTAAACACTATTAAAATGAACTGGAACAAATATTAATGCCCATGTTTTTGGAATGAAATGAACAACAAGCTCGTAATCAGATGTCCACATTTTTGGTCACAATGTATGAAGTATACTAACATGGTTTATTATCAGTTAGATAGCTGGTCTGCTAAGAAGGATAGCAGGATAATATTACACAACTGCATATTTGCATATATTAATATAAATATGTATACTGTAGATGTCAAGACTTTAAACTACAAAAAGATGAACCTAGGTTATTAATGTCTTCATTGTTTTGCTTGTTTAACCAGAAATAAGGGGCAAGGTGCTGGTAAATTGCATTGTGCTCCATGAAACCAGCATTGGCATAATGTACATTTCTCTTGTAAATGTAAACCTTTCTCTTCTACTGTGTCTCATAAAGTGTCCAGTAAGTGGACACAGTATTTAAAAATTTTAAAGCACTAAGACACGCACTGCCACAACATTTTAACCAGAAAGACACACACTGCCACAAAATCTAACACATTACCATTCCTGCTGTGCCAGTTATTATCTGGTCAGTGGTTGTCCTTTGGTGGTCTGTTTCTATTAGTGAATGTGTAGAGGGGGACAGATGGGCTACATTCAGCAAATCATCTCTCACCATCATAATAATATGTGCTGTAGAAATTATTTAATCCTCTCAAACCTCTCGAATAGCTGGTATGGGAGTGTGTTACATAACAGAGACAGATAGTGAGGTCAGTTTGAAGATAAGTAACAAAAAGATGGCACTGTATTTTCTGTGCAAATAAAACCTTAATAAAGCAGACCTACAAAAGGAAATAAAATGAAATAACAACAAAAATACCACAGTAGGTTTTTAATTTTACTATGAAATATCAAGATACAAGAACAAAATGTTAAACATTTTTTTACTTTTTGGCTTATTTTTAATGGTTAATAGTATGGTTAATAGTGTTGCTACTATTAATCAGAGTAATGGTTACGTGTACTTGTTCAGTCCAACTTGAAAGGCCAAATCAAACAGCTGGATCAGAGGTGCTGAGGAAATCTTCTACACATCTCTCTACTTTCACTCACTCTTCACTTCACTCACGGTAAAAAAAATCTCTGTATTGAAAACTGCCACAAGAGGGCATTAAACAACCTACTAAACTGTGACATTTCACCTCAAGACTAATTTCAACCCAAATATCTCTAAACTGGAATCTGAAAGGATAGTATATTCTAATATTTATTTGATAGATGTGGCTGATATTTTACTTGTATAGTACTTATATAGTAAAGTATAGTACTATGCTGTTAACTGAATTGTTTTATACTATCCCTTATTACAAAATAAGCTTATCATGAAAATCCCCTCTGGTATCACCCACAGAAAGAAAACAGATCCTGTTTTTAGCCTAGTACCTCTTAAGGTTTCTTAATTACGCTGCATCAGGGAAAATTTCCTTTCTGCAACTAGCCCTGGATGTAACCCTATATAAAGCTGCTTCCTGACAACATCTATTGTTAGAAGCTATACAGACTAATCTGATTTTTATTTATTTGTTTTTTGTCAGCTTGCATAGTTCATATAGCCATAACTGAAGTACAGACAGACAAGGTGACATGCAAGTTATGAAGACACCAGCATATAGTTTTTACGGCCAAACCCCACACTGCAGATCAGCATCGTTCTTGCTGAGAGCAAAGGACCTTTGGTGGTTCTGGTAACCTTATATAGCTGTTGTGTGAGCTTCGATTGAGAACATAGACATACCCAGAATAGCTCATTGATTGGCTGTTTTTAGAACATCTCATTGCGTCAGTTCTCAGAAGAGTCAACGCTTGCAGTGTCATACTAATCAGTTGTACTTCATGCCTAGGCCACGCAAGTGCACAATATTCCAAAAAGCATCTTGTAATACTGGTCTCAGACCCCACTGTATATTTAAGCTGTTGCCATTGCAGTCATTAGATTTCAGCCCAGCTAAGCACTGGGAGACTTTAGACTGTCTACACCCTTTACTGACTGTAGGCAGTTTTCCACCTTACTTAGTTTATAATACACCTAAAACACAAGTCCACGTTTATTGTAAAGCTCCATTCTACTGGTTTCCTTCAAAAAGCACATAGAACCAGTTGTAAATAAAGTGTTTAAGCGTCTTGCAGTCTCTATTACGTCTATTATGAGTTTACCCTCTAGCTTGCAAGGATACGTGACTCATAATAAAGAAAAAAAAATCAATTACCATTCTCTCTTATGCTTCTTATTCTCTCTTATGCCAGCCTATAAAAAGATGAACCTAGGTTATTAATGTCTTCATTGTTTTGCTTGTTTAACCAGAAATTAGGAGCAAGATGCTGGTAAATTGCTTTGTGCTTCATGAAACATGAAACCAGCATTGACACAACGTACATTTCTCTTGTAAATGTAAACCTTTCTCTTTTACTGTGTCTCAAAGTGTCCAGTAAGTGGACACAGTATTTAACATTTTAAAGCAGAAAGATACACACTGCCACAAAATTTCAACCAGAAAGACACACCCTGCCACAAAATCTAACACATAAGCATCCCCTGCTGTGCCAGTTATTATCTGGTCAGTGGTTGTCCTTTGGTGGTCTGTTTCTATTGGTGAATGTGTAGAGGGGGACAGATGGGCTACAGTCAGCAAATAGTCTCTCACCATCATAATAATATGTGCTGTAGAAATTATTTAATCCTCTCAAATCTCTCACATAGCTGGAATGGGAGTGTGTTACATAACAGAGACAGATAGTGAGGTTTGAAGATAAGTAACAAAAAGATGGCACTGTATTTTCTGTGCAAATAAAGCCTTAATAAAGCAGACCTAGACCTACAAAAGGAAATAAAACGAAATAACAAGCCACAGTAGGTGTTTTTTTATTTTACTATGAAGTATCAAGAAACATTACACACTAGGGGTAGTCATATATTGTGTACGTTTAAGGTATTTAGGGTTCTGAAATTTGTTTTATGGCTTTTAAAACTATAAAAAATATATTTATTTATTTATTTCTACTAAAAATATACAAGGCCCAGCATTCTAACTCACAGAGACCCAGGTTTGGTTGGGCACTCAACAAGCAGGATTGATCTTGTATGAGACAGGAAGGCCAAATTGGACAGGAGAAATAACTTTGTTGGTGCTATCACCTTCTAGCTGCAACAGCAGCCCCTACTTACTGATTAAGATGCTGGCGTGAGTGTTGAAGGATGAATATAAAAGGCATGGTACGATCCTCTAAATCTACTATGGCTGTGTGTAAAAATACGATGCTGTAGCAGGTGACTTTACACTTGTGGGAGGATTTGCTAGCCAGTGGGCAGTAAGGGACAGTGCATACAGAAGCGGTCACCAGAGTGCACAAGGAAACTGGATATATTGAAAACTGTAACAATGCAAAAGGGTCATAGTGATAAAACTGCATGATATTGTGCTTTTTTAAATAAATTTTTCACAGCAAGAGACACTTTGAGCTAAACCACATTTACTTTTTTGGCATTAAGCAAACACTTTTATCCAAAGCAGCTTACACTTATTTCTGAATACAATGCAAGCAATTGAGGGTTAAGGGTCTTGCTCAGGGGCCAAACAGTGGCAACCTAGCAGTGTTCGTGCTTAAACCAGCAACTTTCTGATGTAGTACCTTAACCACAGAACTACTATTGCCCTAATGTGATGTTAGCATGTAAACCAGAATAGAAACTACTTAAAATTACGTTTGTAAATAACACTAGACTATCCTACTACACAAGTTTGTCGCCTTTTCTCACCTTTAGACTATACCACCACACAGTTCTCTAAGCTGCTACACCCTCATTTATAAAACTCCTAGATTTACTTACTACCATCAACAGCCCAGCATTTATCATGCAAAGGTCAATGCAGAGCGGTAGAGAGAACAGAGTGGCGACACTCTCATAGGGAACCGTTGGAAAGGGGGCGGGACATTTTTTCTGCGCAGCTTCCGGGTTGTGGAGCTCTGTATAGTTCCAAACAACCCATAGAGCCCCATTCATTTCCACTACTTATCCAGCATTTTTAGCTGTATGTTGCTTTGTTTTAAAACAATTATGAATTTAATGTCATTAATATACTTAATACTGTTATTGTTTAGCATTTGCTCAGCACTAAATGTTACATGTTTATCTTAATTAATAGGTATAACTGAATTTAGCTTATTCAGTTTAGCTTAATTAATGACACACGAGTCTTTTCACCTAAAATGAGTTGATTAATCAAGAGTCTTGTTACAGAAATGATAATAAAATATTAGAACCACAATAAATCATTATACTTTTACTTTCATACTTCAGTACATTTGAAGGTAAATTTAGTTTAGTACTTTAGTGGAGGTAAAGAGTATTTTTACTTTTACTACTACTTTTACTGGAGTAATATGTTACCTTGGATATCTCTACTTTAACTCAACTGCATGGTTTGTGTACCTTGTCCACCACTTACATTAGACAAAATGAACTAGTGCATATTCATAATGAATTCATTAATGTATTACATGTAGGAATCAATTATTAATCACTCATGAAATAAGAGATGAATGAATGCTTTTTCATGTACCTTAAAGGTACGGTAGTGTGTTTATCAATCTGTTCCTTCAGTGCAGGTAAACCTTATGAATCCAGCCACATGGTTTAGTGACATGAGTGTTTAGCCAAAATGATTATTATTATGAATCCTCAGGAAAGTGAAGGGAGATTAGTTTATGTAAAAAACAAAACATAAAAAAACTTTAATCTCTGTACTGTATATTGTCTCTACTACTTAATGATATCGCATTATGTAATGTATGCTAATATAATGTACTGTGTGTTAACAAGAACGACCTATTAACAAGTCATTATAAACATCAAGCTTCCACTTTATATACCAAATTGACATTAAAGCAGATGCAGTAAATGTAAACGCAGTTGAAAATACCCAGAAATTGTACAAATGTTTATTATTTGCCGTTTAATATTTCATTTACTGCTGCCTGTCCCATATGAGAACATGACAGCGCCGGGTTTGTTTGGAACTATCGGAGGGTTACATGAACCACGTGACCGCGTGGCGGCGAGATCAAGGAGTGTCGCAACTCTCTCTATCTACGGCTCTGGGTCAATGGTAAGAGATCTCTGACAGGATGCTAGAATTGGATTGGTCTTTTATACGTTACTGTTCGGAAAAAATGATTAGTCTGTAGGTCTGATGGCTCTGCATGGTATTCTGTTATGCTTAATGCAAACACAGGGGTATGAGAGTAAAATAAATGAAACATTCATGGCTGTAACAAGTAGGCACACTAAACAACTAGGTTATTAAGCAAACACTAGTGCAAGGTAATTGTTTACAATGTAAAATAGATATAAATGAACACAACACAAAAGAATAGAAAACACTTTGAATGTTAATGCTAACTACATAATACTACACATACACTAAAACTACACAACAAACAAAACAAGCATGGAACAAACAGGCTAACCGCTAAGCTAATAAGGCTATACTTTCTATGCTAAAGGCTAAACTAATCCCTATTCTGTACAAACATCAGAATAACAAGATCAAGGAAACATAACTAAATACCTGGATCTATATGAAACACTTGGAAATGCCCAAAGCTAGGGTGACATGGCAGCGCAAGACCACATGGTTAATGCATAACGTTGTGCAATGAGTTTGTGGCATAGACGGTATACTGTATAAAGGGAATGAAATCAGGTCTGACATAAGCTTCAGGTGGGGATGATCAGTTGATGCTGGGATGGTCAGGTGACATGCTGTGCGATTAAAACCCCACCTTTTTATGAAGCACTTAAGCTGACTTGTACTTATTTACTAACATCTTGTTTCATCCTTTTCCATTTCCAAAAAATAAATAAATAAATAAATAAAAAACTTTGGTTCTAACAGGTTTTAGCAGATTTGTGTTCTTCGACTGTTGTTTACCTAAACTTGAGAAATGAAATGTTCACTTTGGAAGCACGTCTGTAAGTCGCTCTGGATAAGAGCGTCTGCTAAATGCTGAAAATGTAAATGAAAATGTAAATGTAAATGAGGGGCCCAAAACCATGGCTAGGGCCCAAAAGCATGGCTAGGGCCCCCAAAAGCATGGCTAGGGCCCAAAAGCATGTCTAGGGGCCCCAAAAGCATGGCTAGGGCCCCCAAGAGGCCCTGGGGTCAAAGTCCCTAATAGTCAGAGGATCCTTAAAATGAAGGGCCCTCAGAAATAAAAATATATTGTATCATAAATGTTGATAGGCATCGCAAAATGTTTTGGGCCAGGGCCCCCCCTGGGGCCCCCTGACCTCAAGGGCCCCTGGGCGCTGGCCCCACTGGCCCGGTCAGTAATCCAGCCATGCTCCTGGTGATGTCTGTTTTTTTGTTTATTGAGATTTTAACGTCATGTTTTACACTTTGGTTACATTCATGACAGGAACGGTAGTTACTCATTACACAAGATTCATTAGTTCACAAGGTTATATTGAACACAGTCATGGACAATTTTGTATCTCCAATTTACCTCACTTGCATGTCTTTGGACTGTGGGAGGAAACCGGAGCACCCGGCGGAAACCCACACGGCACGGGGAGAACATGCAAACTCCACACAGAAAGGACCCGGACCGCTCCACCTGGGGATCAAACCCAGGACCTTCTTGCTGTGAGGTGACAGTGCTACCCACTTAGCCACCGTGCCACCCACTCCTGGTGATCTATGATACTATATTGTATATATTTACATTGTCTGAAACGTGGCTTAATGAAAAATATACATTTTGATACTAATATTTATTTTAGTCATTATTATATTATACTCTAATACTGCAATATTTAAAATGTTAATAATGTAAATGCTAAAATAATGGTAGTATATATACTAACCTTAAAATCCTACCTCTTTTGTTTATATAAACTATATGGAATTACTTTGTTTTGCATTTACTAACTAAAAGTGTTGTCAGTGTAAACCAAGACATATTACTGTAACTATATGTAAAGGTTAATAATTCATACATTTACTGTAATGGCAATTGTTACTGCATTAATAGTAATTTTCTTGTTTTTATTATGAACACATTTATTTTAAAGCTCTTTATAGGTGTCAGTGTATTCCAAAGTGTTGTCTTTTATGGTTTTGATCTGGTCATTAGTTCTTCAATTATGCATGAAGATTGTTACAGCATCATAAAATAAGGTGGTTTCAGGTGCTTAATGATTCTTCTCATGTCTGACATTTCTACTGGATAGGGAAGACTCATTCTGAATAACAATAAGGGATGTATTTTTCTTTGTCAGTAGCTCTGAAAGTGTGATCACTATGTGGCAGCAGCCTCTCTTTCTATGACGCACAAGACAGAGAAAAGCAGTATGTGCCAAGGGCATCAGTAGTGGATGTAGATATATATATACGTTTAGACATTAAAGCACTATTTAAAAACTTTAATTGTGATTATGATAAACATGGTATGAATTAAAAACTTGATTTTTTTTTGCTTAGTCTGAATTTTACAATAATGAAACAATAGTATCATGTTTGATATAAATTAAATTCTGCCTGTAAAAAAGGCATCTCTCTGCCAAGCCCTTTATGTCCAGTGATACAATCTTGGAATATTTTCTGTTCTCTCCACAGAGTTATAACCGTAATAGCTGAAGCATCCTCCTCTAATCCCTCTAGCACATCTTCCTTCCTCCCCTCCTTTTTAAGACAGTGTCGTTCCCTCCTCCTTTTTTCGTCAGCACCTGGTGTGCATGAGCAACATCACAGCAGACAACAAATTTCAGGTCTTGCCATCATTCTTGCTGTGCATTTTGCTCCTTGTTCTACAATGTAAAGGTCAATATGGCTCCTATGGGATTATTATTATTATTATTATTATTATTATTATTATTTGTAGTAGTAGTAGTAGTATTAATATCTATAATAATAACAATCATTTTTAATTATATAGCACCAATCTCAAAGTGCTTTCCAAAAACAGATTAAAGAATTAATGAAGTGAAGATGGTTAGTGATTTAATGGATTTAATAGTAAGAGCTATGAATAGGCCAGGTTTTACAAGGTTATTTTAGATTTAATGACAGTTATAGAGCTTTGCATATTATCCTTAGGACATTATCTCAGAGTTCAGGGGCAAATTATAGAAACAGAAAAACGTATTAAACTATGAGTAATCCTATGGATGATAAGACTTTCTTCTGGTAAAACCATGTGCTGTATCATTCTGAACTAGCTAAAGCTTTTTTAAAAACAAAACAGACTTCAGAAAAGTCAGATAGCAACGCATTTCACTTATCCAAGCTAATGAGAAGAAAAAGTTTTTACTCATTTCTTAGCATTATGTTGAGAAGTTATATGATAATAGCAATTTAATAATATAGAGAAATATTGTGATAGTAGTAATTTAAATAATACTTGTTTGTGAATTAAATGAGGATGATGTGATTTACTTTGAGAGTAATGAGGATGGACGAGATTAAGAGCGAGTTTATTAGAGGGACAGAGCAGGTAGAATGGTTAGGGAGATGAGATGGAAATGGTTTGGGCAAGTACCTGTATATGAGGAGGGATTGAGAGTTACAGTTTATAGGGAGAATGTTGCTAAGGATGGAGCCACCAGGCAAAAGGAGGAGTGGAAGGTCATAAAGGTTTATGGATGTGGTGAGGAGGGACATGCAGGTGGCTGGCATGACAGAGGAGGATGTTCAGGACTGGGCAAGACGGAGACAAATGATCAGCTGTGGCAACCCCTTATGGGAGCAGCAGTAAGAAGGAAAAGGAATAGAAGATTGAGTTTGACTCATCATGGATGACTCAGAGTGACTTGTTTAGGTTTTAATTCCTCCGTAAATTAATGAGCCTTTCACTACACAGAACTTTTGCTAACACTGTTATTTTTCCATCAGTTCCAGTGGATTTTTCTTTTGGTTTCCCTTTTTTCAAAACTACATTTCTCTGTTCAGGTTTAGCATCAGCCACGGACAGTTTTAAATGCACAAATAGATTTTTGTTGTAGCCTAATGTGTCTTTAATGCAGAGTGTGGTTTGTTAGAGCAACATCTGTTTAATTATTACTGTGAGCTGCATGACAGCACATCTTTTATATTATTGAATAGCATTTCAGACTATATGGAACATCTGTTTCTAATTGGTTTGAAATTGAAAAAAGAAAATAACGTAAAATAGTTCCATTAAGACAGAAATGATATAGGATACATATATTTTGCATAAAATTTAAGATTTCTAGTTATAAAATGGTTTGGCAAAAAGCTTTGATAAAGTTCAGATAAATATAAAGATAGATAAAACAGATAAACTAAAGGAAGAAAATGAGTTAGTGTATGATGTCCTGCAATAGATTGGCACCATGTCCAGGGTGGGTCTTTGCCTTGCACCAACCCTGACCTGAATCTGCCAGATAAAAATTATAGACATAGCACACCTTAAATTTAGCCTATTTCACAAAAATTGGCTGTTTTTAATCATAAACAAAATGTTGGCAACACTCTGGTTGGATCTTTGACCGTTTTACTTTTGTTAATAATCATTTAATCACTCAAATGAAGAGTGTGTTACTGGAATCCCAGTTACAAACGTGAGCTAATGTAGATTATTCACAAATAGCAGCCTGTCTGTTTTTTTTTTTTATTATTATTTCTATGTTCATAAATATATATCCTGGTAAATTAAGTTAAATATAAAGACCGTTTTTGTGTTTTATTAGACATTCACTAAAGAATATATGTGTTTAGTGGTCCTTTTAAGTTACTAAGGTTTTCCTACAGGCAAACCAGGACTATACAGCATACGTTTTTAAAGTCTTTAATAAAGGCTCACTTTCTTGCTAACTAGTAATAGCAGGTCTGTATTTAATATATCATAGGCATTTACTGTGTATAAAAGCCAGCCATAAAATATCAGTATAGGCATGCTGTAAATTGAGGCTGTGCACCACGCTCCATTAGCTTAGTAATAAACATCCAACCTGTCAGGTTCCTGCAGCTGCTGCCCACAAACCTTTATCATAGCACATGATGTCTTTATCAGCACTAGGGAGTGACAGCCATCCTAGAGGAGGATTTATTTGAAGCCTAGGAAGCAAACACACATGAATCTTTATTTGAACCATTTGCAAATAACTAGATTAGTCACTTATTCATTGTCCATTTCACCACTGCTTTATCCTGGTCAGGGTCATGGTGGGTCAGATTCATTGGGCGATATAGGCAGTAAACATTCCGAACAGATCCCCAGTCTACCGCAGGGCAGACACACACATTAATACTCACACTCACAATTTTTCTCCAAGTGGCCTGACTGCATGTCTTTGGGCTGTAGGTGGAAACCCACATGGACACTGGAAGAACATGCAAACTCCACACCATCATGCCACCCTTGATGGATTTATTTTTTAGCATAGTTTAATCTCCAGGTGATAATATTTACTATATAGACAAAATAGCGTGACCCTTTTCTTATTATAGGTGTTTAAGCCTTACCCATTGTGTAAAAAAGGTGTATAAAATGTATAACATAAAATCAATTAGATGCTTTAACATTGCCCCTACTTTAGGGAGAGTCCTTTTCTGCCAAAAACCACAGTTCAAAAAGATGGTTTGACAGGTTTAGTGTGGAGAAACTCAATAGTAACGCCCGTGGTTTTATAATGGGATGTCTAGATACACTGATCAGCCATAACATTAAAACCACCTCCTTGTTTCTACACTCACTGTCCATTTTATCAGCTCCACTTACCATATAAAAGCACCTTGTAGTTCTACAATTACTGATTGTAGTACATCTGTTTCTCTACATACTTTTTTAGCCTGCTTTTACCCTGTTCTTCAATGGTCAGGACCCCCACAGGACCACTACAGAGCAGGTATTATTTAGGTGGTGGATCAGTCTCAGCACTGCAGTGACAATGACATGGTGGTGGTGTGTTAGTGTGTGTTGTGCTGGTATGAGTGGATCAGAGACAGCAGCGCTGCTGTAGTTTTTAAATACTGTGTCCACTCACTGTCCCCTCTATTAGACACTCCTACCTAGTTGGTCCACCTTGTAGACGTAAAGTCATCTATTGCTGCTGTTTGAGTTGGTCATCTACTAGACCTTCATCAGTGGTCACAGGATGCTGCCTACGGGGCGCTGTTGGCTGGATATTTTGGTTGGTGGACTATTCTCAGTCCAGCAGTGACAGTGAGGTGTTTAAAAACTCCATCAGCGCTGCTGTGTCTGATCCACTCATACCAGCACAACACACACTAACACACCACCACCATGTCAGTGTCACTGCTGTGCTGAGAATAATCCACCACCCAAATAATACCTACTCTGTAGTGGTCCTGTAGGACAGTCCTGACCATTAAAGAACAGCATGAAAGGGGGCTACAAAGCATGCAGAGAAACAGATGGACTACAGTCAGTAATTGTAGAACTACAAAGTGCTTCTATATGGTAAGTGGAGCTGATAAAATAGAGTGTAGAAACAAGGAGGTTTTAATGTTATGGCTGACCAGTGTATATTAATCCATATGGTCTTAATCCTGAATTTGTATATAATAAATGGAATAACATATCTTGAAGAAGCAATGCTTTCTTCAGATCTGAATTCTTAGTGTTTTGAGTCATTGTCTTGTTACTTCATATTCATAAAATGTGACCATGATCCTCACATTCCTCACATGTAACATTTGATAATCTAGTTTTAAAATTATTATTATTTCCTTAATAATTTCAAAGCTGTCCAGTAGCAAATCAGCCCTACTCCTGATGCCCCCTTCACCTTGTTTCATAGCTTTTATAAAATTGGTGAGCAGTGCCTTTTACACTTCAGATATACAACTGTGCATTTTTTACAGAAAAAAAAATTCAGCCTATCTACAAAATGTTACATGCAACAATATATTTTTAGAGAGCGATATAGTTCATTTGTAAAATAATAATAATAATAATAATAATAATAATAATAATAAACAGGTATTTTAATGTTTTTGTTTAGTTTTTAGTTAGGCAAGCTCAGACGTGCATTTTTATAGAACCTGGAACCAGCCCACACCAATTATATGCACATTACAGAAATGTAACCACACTTTCCTGTTCATATTCAAATTGTGGTTTCTAGCTTTGCTACTGTAACATTTCAATGAGAGTGGTTTTGGTGCAGTGGATTGTGCAGTAATATGAGCATGTTTGATGTCCATCAGCACTACATGACACACTCAAGGTCATCACAGTTATGCAGGAGATCTTTAAATAATTAATAGTAAATCCTTATTGCTGCTTTGTGCTGCTATGTATGAGGAATATACTGTATATGCTGTATTACATGCTATGGCACATCAATAACACAGATGTTAGATATGATTGGAGCAGAAAACTTTTGATCATTAGATATGCCAGAACAATCAGAAGTATGATGAAAGATTCTCTGACCAGGCTTGTGCCTCTGGTATTTTCCTAATATCCATAATCTCTGAGGTCCATTCATGCCACCCTGACAAGAGCACCGGTTGGTGGGTGGGCGGGGGACTGTGCTGAGTAAGAATCATATGATCCGCTGTTGCCATGGAAACTGATCCCAGCAGTGGGCATTGGCAAGGTGAATCACATGAGAGGAGCTTTCTGTGCATCACACACACACACACACACACATATTGCAGGCTTGCGATACTCCACTCCAAACGAGCACGCTGGATTACTGCTCGTCTCAGACCAAGTTATTTTAATTTGGTGAACATATGTATGCACAACTCTACTGTGTGCTATTTGTCATCCTTCTGTTGTGTTTACAGTGTGGGAAATTAAAATAATAGTATTTTTAGACATAAGACATTGTCAATTTACAGTGCTAGTTAAAAATAAAGTCCAGTCATAGATTTATTTGCTGCCTCTAAAAAATATAACTAAAAAGCCATACAAACTGTTAAACAACACAGGTGCACTAGCGCACCACCTCTGAGATCTCAAGCTCTCAAGTTCGAATGTCAGCTGTGCTAATGATCGGCTGCCGGCCACACAGACATGATTGGCTCCGTCTTGAGAACGGGAATGGTCGAATGGGTTCCTCAATGCTGCTGCAGTTGTGGCCTCTGCTGGCTGTTCGAGGCACCTGAACGAGAAATGGTTGATTCGCAGAAAGTATGGCTTGCCTCTTCTAATGCAATACTGCTATCACTAAGACCTTATATGAAAAGAAGCCATTAGCAACTGCTCGCGTGTCAGAGGGGGTGCGTGATAGTCGGCAGCTCTTCTCAGTCAGGGTGGGGGTCTGCAGCAATGGAGGAACTTAATTGGAGGATTGGATATTGGGATGAAAAAGGGAAAACTATAAAACAGCACCTATGGAATTATTCAATAGTCTAATCAATATGAATGGTGAACAAATCAAATTATTTTTTGAGATTCTTTTGAACAAACAATTCTGCCTTTTGCTAGCACACCAGCGCCAAGATTCTGAACTCCTCGGTTCGAAACTTGACGTTGCCACCGGTGGGTTGAGTGCCATCTAGTGGGCATAAGTGGCAGTGCCTGTAGCAGACACTAATTGGCTACCGTGTCTGCTAGGGCGGGATGACCGGACTATGTGGGTGGGGTCTTCTTATGCTGTGCAACCCTAATTAGCAGGTAGAGGCGCCTGTGCAGAATGCATGGGTGAAAAAAAAGGGTCCGCTAAGAACTGCGTGAAATATACCTTCCTCAAATGCAATCGGGGATCCCCAGCAGCAGAAGACAAATTGACTGCGCTAAGAAAAGTGGGAGAAAATGCATAAATAAATAGAAAAAAAGGACAGTTCCTAGAACAGCACAGTCAGGTGTCTGCATACTTTTGATCACATAGTGTATGTTAAATAAGAAAAAATCTGAGCAGCCACATGAACTTGAATCTGCTGGCTGATTGATGGCGCCTTCACAGAGATGAGAAAAGAGTGCTCTCAGGGTGTGTCTCTCCGTACACAATGCTGAGCTTCACTGCACTCGTCAAAGTGTAGGTGATAAGATGCATACGGCATGCTGCCCATGTGTCGGAGGGGGCGTGGGTTAGCTTCGTTCTGCTAAATCAGAGCAGGGATCGGCACTGGTGGAGAGGAAGCATGACGCAATCGGGCAACTGGACGCACTAAAAGGGAGAAAAAGGGGAGAAAATGCACAAACAAAATTTTTAAAAAAAGGAAAAAAAAAAAGGAAAAATACGTGGTTGAATACTTGTTTTACCTTAACTGTATGTACATTTTAAGCAGAATTTTTTCTAGAACATTTAAAGGTATTTAAGAAATGACAGTGTAAGTGTATTCTAAATACTGCCCTAAATTACAGAACAGATGGAATTCAAATACATGCATGTTCTATATTGCATTTGGTTACCACTGTGACATCAGACACTATTTACTCTTCCAGACTCTATACAACATCCAGAATTAAGCTGAACAGCTGGGTCTGAGCATCGATCTCCCAGACCAGGCGAATATACAAGCTTAGCTCAGCCTTTGTACAAACACACCCTCACACACATGTACACAGCATAACACAAGGCCTTTCACTCACTGCTTCCACTGGAGTCACATATTGTTTGTTGTGGTATATATGGCCTGCAGCTGTTTGAGCTGCCCTCACCTCAGGCTAGTGTTTTGTTGTACAGATGTCAGTTTCTCATGATTAACCTGTATCTCATGAATTAAAATGTATCTCTTGTTAATGAACCTTGGTAAATGTGCAAACATAACAGGTACATTCTTTCATCACTTGTTAAATTAGTCACATGATGAGTAATGTCATTGTGATTCGAGGGTAGGGAATTTTAGTATTCAGTTATTCATTTTTAGTAAATTATTTATTCTGTAAACAACTGTGGTGGACATGACACTTATTTACAAGGCATTTACAGAATTTAGAGTAGCCAGGTTTATCGTTTTTGAGAGGTGGGCAAGACTTACCAGGCTATCACAGGAAAACTTTTGTGGACCTGAGAAGAACATAGCAAACTTTACAAACAAACACACACACACACACACACACACACACACACACACAGTAACCAGAGGAGAAGCCTGAAACTGTGCTTCCTCAATCTTTCCAGTCCCAGGGTCCATAAGAGCAGGGTCTGTGGAAGGTTGCCATCCCTGTCAATTGTAATATGTTTAGGTTATAAGGTTTCTAATAAGATTGCTATTTGAAAAACTAGCAGTAGCTGGCTGTATTTTAAAGAAAATGTCACAAACTTCAATAAGTATATTTTGTATTTTTTTTTTTTTTTTAATATGGTGATTTCTTGATATACAAACAAGATGCCCTAAGCAACAACTTACAAGCTTATTAGGTAGAGCTGGCACCGTGGACATACAAATAGCAGTACACAAAATGACAGTATATTCATTATACAATATAAATACTTTTACTGCTGTTATTACGACATAGAATCCTATGGTTTAGGAAAATCTGGAGAATAAACAGCTAGGATTCTAGAGAACTCTTCAATAGGCCTACAGAATCCAACCATCTTCTGGCTTTTAGGTCCTCACTTTAATGTTTTTACTTAGTACATTGCAACATTTCTTTGTAGATTCAGGTGTACTAATTTAAATGATTGGTCTACTGGATTTTTTAGCTTTTTGGTTGACACGTTAGTAAAAAAAATATGGTACTTCATGGATACTATGGTTGCTTAAAAACATTTCTATGTCTTTGAAGAAGTACACTGATTAGCCAAAACATTAGGGCCACCCCAAAAACGTGCATGATGTGATCTAATGCAAATGTTATTTATTCACTGATAACTTTCTTTCTCTTTTTATACATTTTTATGTAATAAATGTAAACATATTTTGCAATTAAAACCAAATAACAAAGACATTACACCTTTAGTGCCAATAATTCTGGAGTTGACTGTATGCTTCCACATGATATGCCTACACATGTATACCCACACATATATACAGTGTATCACAAAAGTGAGTACACCCCTCACATTTCTGCAGATATTTAAGTATATCTTTTTATGGGACAACACTGACAAAATGACACTTTGACACAATGAAAAGTAGTCTGTGTGCAGCTTATATAACAGTGTAAATTTATTCTTCCCTCAAAATAACTCAATATACAGCCATTAATGTCTAATCCACCGGCAACAAAAGTGAGTACACCCCTTAGTGAAAGTTCCTGAAGTGTCAATATTTTGTGTGGCCACCATTATTTCCCAGAACTGCCTTAACTCTCCTGGGCATGGAGTTCACCAGAGCTTCACAGGTTGCCACTGGAATGCTTTTCCACTCCTCCATGACGACATCACGGAGCTGGCGGATATTCGAGACTTTGCGCTCCTCCACCTTCCGCTTGAGGATGCCCCAAAGATGTTCTATTGGGTTTAGGTCTGGAGACATGCTTGGCCAGTCCATCACCTTTACCCTCAGCCTCTTCAATAAAGCAGTGGTTGTCTTAGAGGTGTGTTTGGGGTCATTATCATGCTGGAACACTGCCCTGCGACCCAGTTTCCGGAGGGAGGGGATCATGCTCTGCTTCAGTATTTCACAGTACATATTGGAGTTCATGTGTCCCTCAATGAAATGTAACTCCCCAACACCTGCTGCACTCATGCAGCCCCAGACCATGGCATTCCCACCACCATGCTTGACTGTAGGCATGACACACTTATCTTTGTACTCCTCACCTGATTGCCGCCACACATGCTTGAGACCATCTGAACCAAACAAATTAATCTTGGTCTCATCAGACCATAGGACATGGTTCCAGTAATCCATGTCCTTTGTTGACATGTCTTCAGCAAACTGTTTGCGGGCTTTCTTGTGTAGAGACTTCAGAAGAGGCTTCCTTCTGGGGTGACAGCCATGCAGACCAATTTGATGTAGTGTGCGGCGTATGGTCTGAGCACTGACAGGCTGACCCCCCACCTTTTCAATCTCTGCAGCAATGCTGACAGCACTCCTGCGCCTATCTTTCAAAGACAGCAGTTGGATGTGACGCTGAGCACGTGCACTCAGCTTCTTTGGACGACCAACGCGAGGTCTGTTCTGAGTGGACCCTGCTCTTTTAAAACGCTGGATGATCTTGGCCACTGTGCTGCAGCTCAGTTTCAGGGTGTTGGCCATCTTCATGTAGCGCAACAATTCGTCTTTTAAGATCCTCAGAGAGTTCTTTGCCATGAGGTGCCATGTTGGAACTTTCAGTGACCAGTATGAGAGAGTGTGAGAGCTGTACTACTAAATTGAACACACCTGCTCCCTATGCACACCTGAGACCTAGTAACACTAACAAGTCACATGACATTTTGGAGGGAAAATGACAAGCAGTGCTCAATTTGGACATTTAGGGGTGTAGTCTCTTAGGGGTGTACTCACTTTTGTTGCCGGTGGTTTAGACATTAATGGCTGTATATTGAGTTATTTTGAGGGAAGAATAAATTTACACTGTTATATAAGCTGCACACAGACTACTTTTCATTGTGTCAAAGTGTCATTTTGTCAGTGTTGTCCCATGAAAAGATATACTCAAATATCTGCAGAAATGTGAGGGGTGTACTCACTTTTGTGATACACTGTATGTATACCCACACATGAGGGCGGCACGGTGGCTAAGTGGGTAGCACTGTCACCTCACAGCAAGAAGGTCCTGGGTTCGATCCCCAGGTGAGGCGGTCCGGGTCCTTTCTGTGTGGAGTTTGCATGTTCTCCCCGTGTCCGCGTGGGTTTACTCCGGTTGCTCGGGTTTCTTGTGAACTGATGAATCTTGTGTAATGAGTAACTACCTTCCTGTCATGAATGTAACCAGTGTAAAACATGACGTTAAAATCCTAATAAACAAACAAACAAACCCACACATGATATGACATTGGGGAGACATTGTTTCAAGTGAATATTACTATTTCCAATCATTAAACACTTTAACAAACAGATATCTTTCTGTTGTTAGTAGTTAAGTTACAGTCGATGTTAGCTTAGCACCACTGAATCAGACGCTCTCTGAACAGTTTGTTCGCGCGCTGCTCGGTTACGCACCTCTGACGCACAAGCACGCCGGTGAGTCACGCGCAAGAGTAACTCGTTCTTTTCTCCTCCAATCCTAACAAAAAGAGTCGCTTACGTTGCTGATTTTTCTCCAAACAAATTAACGAGTTGGCTGGTCGCCACAACCGTCTCAGGGCTGGACTCTGTGATGCTCAAGTTACTATTTTGGGGTGATCGAGGGGCTGGACCTGCTTAGGTGGTGCTTTGCGTCAGACTCGCGCTTCACTGTTTGGTTTGATGCTGAAGCTCGAGCGTCTCACTGAATCAACACACTCTACACCGTGATATATCAATGCAAAATCCCGTCTATATGCTGGCGATTGGTTTATGTGATTGTCGCGTCTTTGTCATTCAGTAAAGGTAAGCGACGTTCCTGATTTTGCTGGAGTGGTTTAAATGATGGCTTTAACTTTGTGTGAGTATTGTGCATACTGATGGGTGATTGATGATTCTCTTTCTTTGTATCTTAGTATAGAATCGGCTCATCGATGCTTCTGATTCCCTATTCTAACCTGTTCCTAATTCCTCTTCTATACCATCTATACTAATAATGAAACATTTTGTAAATTGATTAGATGCAGTTATAACAGCATGGTCCGATTGTCTGATGGGTTGTGTTATGGGCGGAAACGTGACATACTTGTTTGACCTTGAGGATGCTGGAGGATGCTGGAGCGGCGTATCCGTCACCCACAGTCGTGTCGGTGTTTGTGCAAAGCACGTGTTCATGTTTTCACGCATATGTGCGCCTCCATTGACTTGTGTTAGTAGGTCAGAAGAGGCTCATAAAGGCATTTTGCGCATTGAATTCTGCAAATCCCTGACCTATTGTTAAAGAAATGCAAAAACTTCATTCTTATCCATCATTTATTTAGTCATTTCCACTAGCCCTACGACGTGATCAATGTCGTGATGGTTCCTGCGCCATCTGGTTACACAGACTTGAGACTAGAATGCATTGTCAGATACAGTACACCATACACACATCCTGTGTTTATAATGTCCATACAGTATTTTCTTCATTTTTCATATTTTCATCAATCATCACTTGCAGATAAAATAATTGTTTTATCTTCATCTTGTTGTCATTGATCTTAAAATTGAACGCCCCATGTTAATGACTATTGTAGTTAGTAGGCTAATGATCCTCCCATCTCCTAAAACATAGCTACTCTAAATAATTATTGATTGTTAATAAGTGAGTGTGTATATTGTGCTGCCTTAAACATTGGGTGTGTTCGAAAACCTAGGGAGCTGCCTTGCTGTCTTACTGTCTACATAGGCAGCTGACTTAGTAGAGAGGATTCTAATAAGTCAGTGACTTAAAAGGCAGGTTATTCGAACGCACTACTTAGACAGCGATTCCATCGGGTTTAGCATTTCGAGTTTAGCATTTAGCATCTCGCCATTAAAACCAATAAACTGAGGTAGCACAGCACGCTAACGTCAATAACATCTCCCTTTATGTACCGATAACGGTTAAATTTCCTGACAAGCCCGAACTTGCTAATAAAAACACTCGGTACAAGTTTATACAAGTTAAAAATCAGTAATATTTTATTTACGTTTGAAAAGAACTCCATTCGTTTCTCCGCCCCGTCAGCCATGAATGCTGGGATTGTCTTGATCACTAAGGCAGCGTTCGATGCTCACTCGTTCTTGAGCCAAAATAACATTGAAATAATAAGATGCCTCAGAAGTGAGGATTTTAAGGCATCTAGGATTTCGAACAGCCTCCTTCTCGGGAGCGCGCACAGGATGACGTAAAATGCTGCCTATGTAGACAGCACACTAGCTTTTCGAACACACCCATTATAACCCTGGCTGGGAAAAGGCAGACTTTTAGTGCATTAGTAGTGTTAGTGCTACACAGTTACCACTGTCCCTTCATGTTACTGCAAAAAAAAAAAAAACATACAGCTTTTCTGCTGCAGGAACGGGCAATTCTGACTGTGTGACTGCCATCATGGATTCACAGAAATACTGAGACATTTTAAAGAGGAATGTTATGCCCACTTCCAAGGTAACCAAAATTTGGTAAAGAAATTAGTCCTGGAATATCCTGAAGAACCTTCTTTTTCTTTTGATTTAAATTAAATTTGGAGTAATTAAACAAAAGTAGTTAAAAGCCATCAAATGTTAATGAGCTGTAAGCTGTAGGAAAGGGCAAAGCAAGAGAGGTGTCAGAAGCTTGTTAGCAAAAGCAGTCATTAGAGGTTATCAAGGCAAAAGGATGTTTCACAAGGTACTGAGACTGGGGGTTGAATAACAGAGCACATGGACATTTGTCAGGATAACTACAAGTTTTTCATTTAAACTGAGCATTATGTGAAATTTTGCTATCAAAACTGATTGTATGTATTAGTAAATATACTTTCTCTGTTTACTAAGACTTAATCTTGAACATTTTTATTCAACACTTTACATATCACCTTGCCATCTCAGGTCATTTATGGACTGTAGATGGTAAAGTCCCTAAATTCCTGGCAATGGTTCTTAAACTAAACATTTGTGGACAGTGGTAGCCTAGTGGGTAGAGCTTTGGGCTGAAAGGTTAAGAGTTTGAATCCCTGCTCTGCCATGTAGCCACTGTTGGACCCTTGAGCAAGGCCCTTAACCCTCTCTGATCTAGGGGTGCCGTACGATGGCTGACCCTGAGCTCTGACCCCAGCTTCCAAACAAGCTGGGATATGTGAAGAAAGAATTTTGTTCTACTGTACGTCTGTATATGTACAGTATATATGACAAAGGCATTCCTCTTCTTCTATTTTTCTAAACTGTTGAACGAATCACTTTGTATTAGGTAGTATTAGGTAGGTACGTGATGAACCTCGACCCGTGGCATATATTTACAAAAATCTGTGAAGTTAAAAAATAAAAGTAAAAAATCTTTATCTTCTTTGTAAAGTTTACAGATTAAAGCCGTTTTATATTTGTATTTTACCATCCCAGCTTTTTGGAATTTTTTAAATAAATCCTCTAAACTAAACCTACAATAAACCTACATGTTTGAACCTACATGTTTGTCTCACTGTGCTGAGAAAATGACAATACAGATGCCTGACGGACCTGTTGTTCATGGACATTAGTATAATAAATTAAATTATCTATCTATTTTAGTAATAACAAGACCACTTTTACACTCTGAGACAATGAACCTGAAAATCAGCAGAAGGTTTGACGTCTGCAATGACGTTAAGTGCCTTTACTAAATGTCCTCTGAGGACAGAATCAGTCTGAGAGTGGAATTGGCAGCTTAGTTTTCAGCAAAGGTAATCAATTTTAGTACTCTTGGCAGCCTGGTCCAATTAAATAGCAGGTGATTTTGTTGTGTTTGTAGGCAGTCTACCCTACTTTTAATAAATGCCAGTTATCAAATAAGAATGACTGAATTAAGGGTTTAATTAAGCAACATCCCAGATATTTCATTAAAATGAAACATATAATGAGCCCCCATTTGTCTCTTTAGAGAACAAACTCACTTCAAAACAATACAAAGTTATTCTTACTGATAACCTGATCACAATCATATGCAGAGGCCCACATTTTACACAGCTGTGTTAGACAGCACTTATCAAAGCATGTGGAAACTGTGCCACAGTGCGTCATCACCACTTTATCCTGGTCAGATGTAGCCAATCATTATTGTAACCAATTGTATTGTTATCAATTGTAACCCTGGACCCCAGTGGTAGTGGGTTAATGTAATTTGCCACTGCTCCACCTGAGTCCCCCATTGAAAATGTTCTAAAATTTAATTTTGTGGAAATTCTGTCTCTGTAAGCATCAACATCTTAAAAAAATAGCTAAAATGTAAATATAGAACATTAGCTACAGAGAGAAAGCATCCACATAAATCTTGGCAGGCAGTAGGCTTTCATTATTTTGACCTTGATCAAAAGATTAAGATAGACTGTTTCTAATTTAAAACTTGAATATGTTTTATACCTGCCCCTCCCTGGTATTGATTTCAGTACACAATCAACACTCTTGAAATCAAAACATTTTGGCATAGTTAATCACAATGCTGCCACTTACTTAATCTATTTGCAATGAACTCCTCCTGGATTGTGCACCCTTATGTGCTTAACATTTCATATCAGTTAAGAAATTGCAAATCACTTGATCCTATAAAGCTTGATTTTTTACACAAAAGACCTCAGTAAATCTGAACCTTGCATTGCATAGTGTCCACATTTATTTGTTCCCTGACAATTATAGGTGCAATAGAAAGTATTTATGAATAACAGACTTGGTATCAGAATGATATTCTTTACCATCCTAGCAGTTTGCATTTCTAAACTACCCTTTGATGGAAATTTTGGTCAATACTAGATTGCGTAGTCACATGTTGTTGATAAAAATAGTAAAATCCAATGGCCCAGTCGCATTAAGCTGATTTAATCCTGATATGACCCTATTTCTTTTAGTGCAGAGAAAAATCCTGATAATATCTAAACAAATGGCTGTCAAATACATCTTGTGTCTGCAAATCAGATGTAGCTTATGTGTGCTAATGCAGTATTTACACTTCCATTTACTTAAGATGTAAAATGTGAGCAGTATTTCAGTCCCATAAATGCTATATGAGCCAAATCATGCTGGAATGTTATATGCATGGTGAGAACATGAAGAGCACTTGGTGGGCATTGCCTAGCAACACAGAAATTTCTTGCCTTTGTTTGCCCTCCATTGATCAGACATTTCCACATCGATGCGATGAAGATCTAGCTAATTTGCTGCTCACCATATTTCCTTTGTCATCGTAATCTGATATTAAGAAATTCAAATATCCGCATTAGTGTTCCCTTACTCCTTTTAATAGAAGGAAAATAGATGTATATAAATAATCTTTTTCTGTTTCACATTTAATGTGTCATTTCTTACAACTTTTTCATCCCAGTTCTCTCTCCAAATTAACTTTTGTTAATACCAACCCACTAACACTGTGGCCCTCAACCACCGGGCCGCGGACAGGTACCGGTCCATTAGTCATTTATTATCGGGCCGCACAGAAAGAATAAGTAATTAGAGATCGCTACAAGAGCAATTAATTTTCCAAAACTCTTCAGGTGTTATTGTCCCCAATTGCCACTAGGTGGGAGCAGCGTCTCGTTGCAGAGAAAAAAGCTCAGGATTCACACATATTTTCCATTCTATAATTATTCTATATTTTAAATCCCCCATCCCACCGGTCCGTGAAATTATATCTTATATGAAACCGGTCCGTGGTGCAGAAAGGTGACTGCTAGCACATGTTTCCTGGTATGTGAAACCAGCCACTGCCTCTGCCGGTCTTTTGGCCACCATATTATTTGTAAGCTTGCAAAAACTATGGATGCCATGGGTGAAGTAATGGGTAAATGACTATGCACCCACAGAGCTAAGCTTTCACTACGTCGAAAATCAATAGCTATGTGGATGTTTCTAGAGGATATTAATAGGAATATTGTATTAATTTCACTAAAGGGTGGCAAAAATAAAAATCTCTTACCATAGTGTAAAAGTCAGTATTAATCCAAATATGTGATTGAGTTTATTTATGGCTGGAATGCCAACTTCAGCTTATTTACTTTGTTGTAATTTTGTGTTTGCTGGATCCCCACATTGCCATTTTTGCAGGATCAGAAAGGTTCTTGGCTTTAGACATAATGCTTAATGCATCTCATAAACCTGCTTCAGCTTTCCAGCAGCAAATGTCACCTAATGTCAGCAACTTTACTGGGGGCTCCATCAACATGTATGGTCTAGTAACACTGTGGAATTGAGTGTGACACCACTAGTCCATCACCCCTCTCTCATTATTTTAACCTTTTTACTTTAAAGTCTGTTTTCTAAGCAATACCCTCATCAGACTTCTAACCAGAAATCAGTTCTATCCAGCTGGCTTTGACAGCTAACCAGTTAGAACTAAACTCAGGAAACTGCCCCAGTCCAGTAACCAGAGTACCTGGAGGAAACCAACCATATACAAGGAAAAACATGCAGTTTTTATATACAGTGACTTTAGAACTAAACCAAATAACTGTAAGTCTTGTTTCCTACCAACACAACAATTCAGTTAGAAGTAATTGTACACAAATGGCCCGGTAGAAAAATGTATGTACTACTCTACAACTCTTGTTTACAATGATCTACTAGACACTTTAATGTTTTGTGGACCTGTTTTGTGAGCTTGTGGCCTGTACTGAAATAGTGGAGTTGTGTCCCATTCTGCTACATTTCGCAATCTATTATACAACCCTTGTTTGTCTATAATGACTTTGCTTTGTGTACTTACCAGCAAAAGGAAGGCCATAATTATAAGTCATAAAAATAATTCAGGTAAGCAGAAAAAACAGGTCCTTCACATAGTCGTGATCCTCTTGAATTGTTTGTGCATAATTATACTTGAGTTTGAGAGCTTTACAAAGATCAGTTAGCTTCCCTTTTTGACTCTCATGTCAAAAAGAAGCATAAATCCAACTGTGCGTAATGGGTCATTTTAACCCAAACAAAACATAAGTATTAATGTTCCGGCTTATCCTTCGTCATATCTAATCCTATTTTTTTATCCCATACAGCACAACTTTCCTGTCTCATCGGCGTGGGGGATAGTGTGTTGACCATCTTGTCCCACTTGTATTCCTCACTTCGTCTGATTAAGCCATGCGCAAGAGCAGCAAAGTGACACAGCAAGAGCACAGCAATGAACATGTCACTGAATCTGTGGCTGACCTGCTGGCCCTTGAGGCCCCTATGGACTACAAGAGTAGCCAGATGAGTATGAACATGACTGCAGGAGGTGCAGGGCCAAAGCCTGACATCTCTCCAGACCTTGAGGATGGCCGGCCGGCCTGGAACAGCAAGTTGGAGTACATCCTGGCACAGGTGGGCTTCTCGGTGGGGTTGGGAAACGTGTGGCGCTTTCCCTATTTGTGCCAGAAGAATGGAGGAGGTAAGAAATTGGTAGTTTTATGTGGATTTTATTTGGAGTGTGAACATACTGTCAATGGTACAGTTTTTATTAGTGTTTATCCTCTATTTTTTTGTAAACGATTGTTACCATCTAGGATTTCTATCAGGCACCTATTTTCTCAGTAAAGAAAAAAAAAAAAAAAAAAAACTAACATTTTAGTATTTCATAATAATCTATCTTTGGCAGCTATAACACTAAAATATTTTGGCAGCAGGCATACTTTTGTGTGTTATTATATTTATGTTTATGACATTTAGCAAATGCATTTAGCCAAAGCAACTTACAATTGTGACTTATACAATGCAAGCAATTGAGGATTATAAGCCTTGTCTGGGGACCCAAGTGTGGCAACTTGGCACTGGTGGGGTTTAAATCAGCAACTTTCTGCTTACAAGTCCAGTCCATTAAACAATGAGCTACCCTTGCCCAAAATGTTTTTTTTTACATTCAAATTCAATGAGAGCAATGAGAACTGGGCCTCTAGCGCTCACCACCAAAAGAGCTCTGGTTCTTGAACCGGTTCTGTTCAGGTTTCTTCGAACCTGTTTTGTAGAGAACCGACCCAGTTTTGGGAACCAAGCCTGCGTCATCAACGGTGGGCGTTACACAACAAAAGTAAAGAGTAGTGATGTGATGGCAGAGCACGTAGATTATGTGCAAGTATTTGTGCTGTTGTTACGGATGTTTCTTTTTATGCAAAAAGCATCGCTCAACTATTGGTGATAAGAAGACGTAGACGTGTTTGTCGCAGTTGTTGTTTTCTTTAGTTCACTGACGTGAGAAGCATTTTGTGCTTCACTCTCACCCCGACCCTCGGCGCAAATAGCCGATTTGCTCAGCGATTGGCTTGAGCGGTGAAACATCACTAAAATTTTTGCTCAAAAGTGTTTCCATATCATTATGCAACCACCATCATCAGAGTTATCCAGCTGATGTTCCTTAGGGTATTAATCCTTGTAAAGTAAGTGATAGCAGCTGCTTTATTAAATGTACTTAGCTGTGGACTATCAACAAATGAAGTTGGCAATACATGATATTAAAGTCTTACAATTAAAAGAAATATGAAATGTTACCAATGTATTTTCTTTTTTATGCACAAAACATTTTTTATATAAAATGTATAGAGTGAGCTTCATTAAGAGACTGTATGCATTTTGTTTTCTTTTTGGCCAAATTTCTGGGACTTCTGGGAATTCTTGAGGATGTGAAACATTTACAGTTATTTGATTCCAGCTCCTACAATTATTTATGAATAGAACTTCCTTTAAATATCCTTGCGGCCTGTAGTGTAGAGTCCTTGCCTTTCAAATTTATTGAGCTGGGAGTTTAGCACAGTGTTTAAGCACAAACAAAGCTAGAAGCACTTTATTAACTGGATGGTCAAGGCCACAAAGGGCATAATATATAATTTTAATCTGTCAAATATGTTTCTGGCTGCTAGAAATTAAAAGAATGGTTTATGAAGTGGCTGTGCTGAGTAAAGTGTGGAATTATAGCAACCTGACAGATAAATTGCAGTAATCTCAGTGTGGTATTAAGTCATAGAGACCAAATCCAGCTTGCCATTGTACCTGTATTATCTATTTTATTGTCTTATTATCTATATCAGTTATGTGTTTTTGAAAAAAAAGCAATTGCAATAATTTATTGCATTTCAGTAACATAATTGCATGTCATAAATGCTAACTTAATATAATTATCAGCCTTCTTTAAAAGAGAAAGAAAGATAAGAGTTTGTTAGCAGTTTTTTTTACCAAATTTTTCTACCTATTTAATTTACTTATTTATTTATTTATTACAGTTTAACCAATTACATTGTCCAGTTTTGGAGGAGACATCCAATTCTCCCTCTAAATTTGGGCAATTCTGCCTCTCTGTACTGTATCTGACTTCCTTATTTTAAAATGTGGTGGTGGTAGCTTCAAATGCTGGAAATGCTTTTCACCACAAGAAACAGCAACTTGATCAGGATTAGTGTGAACATTAATGCACACAACACAGTGTGCACACTGACCCAAAGAACTTCATAGTAAGTGTAAGTAAGAATACTGTCAAAGTAAAACTTGAGTGTTTTAATACAAAGACCAGCAGAAGTTGTTATCCTAACCCAACTGCTGTATACCACTGCTTTTTAAAATACCTGGTCAAACATAATGATTTTTGATTTTTCTACAATTCTAATTGATATAATAGTTGCTAATAATTTTATTACATTCACCCTTATCTGGTGAATTTATTTATTATTTTAAAGCTATACCTACCATACACATTAACTCTGCAAATATACAAATACTGACTGTAGCCCGTTTGTTGCTCAGTAGCATTTGTTACCCCCTTCCCATGTATTAAGAGGTCCGCCACACACAGTCTGGACTGCATGTCTGATTTGGCATAGTTTTTATACTGGCACTAAGAGCTCACTGACAAGTGCACCTCCCAATGGCTAAACTGTTCAGTCACCCAGGCAAGTTAAAACCAATAAGTTAAAACAATGTTAGCCAACACATGAATTGAATTTGTGAGAAGGAGGTGATATATAATTAAAACACTGCAAAGGGTTTTTATGTCAAGGTGATGTTGAGACTCTGGCCTAAGCGTGGCCTAGATGTGTTAAATCATGAAGTCCATGGGTCATAGTTAATATAATTTTTTGTAATTTGCTCCAAGGGTTAAACCTTTAAGATTTGAGTAGTTTTTTCCCCAAATCATCTAAGAGGAACGTTAAATAAAAAGTAAAGAAGCAAGAAAGAAGTAAAGAGTGAGGGTGGGACAACATTTTGTTTCATGAATGAATTTCAGGTGTGATAGGCTGATACAATACCGGTTTATGTGTTCTTAAATTTAATTATGTTTGAGCTGCTTTGTAAAATACATTTACACATAACATTCAGGCCTCTCAATACTAATGGTGATGCTGTTGGTATCAGGAATCTCACATAGCATAATGGGTTTGATCACCTATAACACTGGCTGTGCGTTTACTATTTTCCCCTGTGTCGGTTCATATGGGTTTTCATCCCACCTCCCAAAAACATACAAACGGTGGACTGGCTGCATTTAATTGTCCCTAGGTTTAAGTGTGATGCTTGAATAAAACATGGCACCTTGAGCGATTTATCATGTTAAGTCCTAGGTTGTCTGGTAGCCATGGAGTTGCCTCTTCCCTCTTCCCACCGGGCCTTGTTTCCTTTACCATCCATGTGTATAAAACACCCTACAGCGTTTGTATAACCTACCTACCCCCTGCGTTCTGTATCTTATTCTATGGGAGACCTGTAATTGTCCTTTCATCATCAGTCAGCATGGATAGCAACAGCAGATACAAACAAACCTAAATTGCTTTTTTCTTCAAATTAAAGATCCTGCTCCACAATTGCTTTGATCATTTTTATATCTCTGCATTAATCTCGATCTACTATGCAGTTATTTTGAGAATGTTCGTAGACTTCAAACAGAAGCTCATTCAACAAAGGACTCAAAAATGAGGATCAAGATGTTGTTTGTCATCTTAGCCTGAAATCTCTGTCGCCATGGAGCTGCTAGACGTCAGACATCCCAATCATGAATTGCTGTTTCAATGTGTCACATCAGCTTGTGTCTGTTCACTCATGCTTACTGGCTTTTGTATTGTCATTGGATTTTCATTAGATACGAATGGTGCACTGTGAATAAAAAGATAAAAACAAAAAATAAGTATTATCTATTAACATTATTAAAAATGTTATCATTAATACTAATCTAACATTTATTATTATTATTATTCAGTATTGCTTCTTTGAGCTACCTAATGTAACCAAAACACTTCTTCTAACTACAGAATGTCTCATTTAGCCATACACATTGCTAACAGCTGCAAAAATCAAGCATGTAAGCTTGACTGCCATGTAATCTCATTAACCAAAATTGCACTGAATACTGAAGAGCTAATTGACTATTAATGAGGCATTTTCATAAGATGTCACATTTTTGCCCTGGTAATATTCTCAATTTCTGTTATTGTAAAATGGATGTTTTAAGTAGTAACTAGAGATGGACCGATCAGGGTTTTTGGCACCGATTCCGATCTCCGATCTCCTTTCAGGGACATCGGCCAATAGCCGATTCCGATTGGGGGGTGGGGGGGGGGTGGATTAGCAGTAAATCAACTTAAAAAGATCCTCACAGTAAAGATAAACCAGAGCAGCGCACGCGCGCGCGTGTGTGTGCCTTTAGAAGATACGCTTTGTTCACAGTATCGTTATAAGTGATTCATTGATTCATGAGTTGATTCGTTTTTATGTGAAGCGTAAGTTTCTCTTCTCGGTTATCTCTCCGTGTTTACTGTTATTAATTAAATGTCGTGGTTTTAAATAAACACCAACTACTACAGAACATTTTGTGTGACTTTTTACATTAAAAAGCTTAATTAAACTGCTATTACCACAGATCTGTAACCGACCGTCAGACTCGTTCCGTCTAAGGAGCTTAAAGTTTTCTAAAAGTTCAGCAGATGAACTAACAAATTTGGTAATGAATAAACTTTTGCCTCTGATTGGCTCTGTAACGTTTTCTGTTCTCATCTACATCACAAGTAAGAACCGCTTACGATTTACCAAAGTGAACCAGGAGTTTATATAACGTGCTGATAGAATCGACTCAGATGTGACCGGGTTGAATTAACTTTTTAAAGTAAATATTACAATCAGCAAAATTACATCGTAAGAGCTTTCACGATGGTTTCTGTACGATTGTTGATGAATGGTGATGTGATGGTTGGTGCTTCGTAGCTCAAAGTCTGGATCAATCCAGAGCTGTTAACTTAACGTGACCTTTATATATCACACGATCGGATCGGCTACTTTTAGGAAATATCGCCGATCGCCGATAGCATATTTTGATTAAAAATCGGCCGATACCGATTCATAGCCGATCGATCGTCCCATCTCTAGTAGTAACAATAGCTTAACCCATACAACACTAGGCCACACTCAGTCATACTGACCAGAACCATCATGAGCTGTAGCCAATGGAGCATATAAATAATCTGTATGTTTGCAACACTTACTAAGTTCTAAACTGCCTCTGGAACTGCCAACTTCATTACAAGAACTGTTTGTCATTATGTGCAAATTCCACTAGCTGGAGTGGTGTAAGCCCACTACCACTGTAACATGCCCACCTGCTGTGCCCCTGCTGGCTGGCAGGGGATTGGAGGCACAGGTTAACCGAAAGTGCTCTTTAAACTGCACTTCAAAAGCATTCTCTGCACCTAATCAAATGTTACCTTTATCTGTGGGAAAGCTCTTACAAGTGCAGTCTGATTCGGGGGAGAGTGCTCAGATTTACTGACTCCCTGCATGTCTGTTTGTTTGCTAGTTCTGTTTGTTGTTCAGTTGACTGATATGTCTGGCTTCTTTAGCTGGCCTTTTGATGGCGTTCTTTTGTCCTGGTTTCCAGGAACTCGGTGCATGATAGTAGCTTTTTATTTTTTGCCAGCCTCCGTGTGTGTAGCTATGTGTAACTCAAGTTTTGTCCAGTAGTTGCATGGTGGCTTTCTTGTTTTTTGCTTTTGTTTTAGTGGATGCAGTAGCTGGCACAGTTACACCTCAGCTCACTTTTTCTTCTTCAGTTTGGACCTGTTTTATTCTTTCACTTTCTGTGGAGTGCAGTGTTTCTGTTAGTCTTTTTTTACTCTTAAGTTCTGCCTCTGGCTGTGGCTTTGGTTTAGTTTTGCTTTGTGTATTTCTTGAGTTTAATTTTTTTGTATAAGTTAAGTATTATTTTTTGTTCATTTATTTAGTTATTATTTTCCTTTTTTATGCATTAGCTTTTCTGCTTTTGCTAAGTATCCTGCAATTGGGTTCATCCCTTTCATCGCAAGTGGCACCTGGCATCTCTGTTGTTAGGTTTTTTACCACCCCCTGTCAAACACAGGACTCTGTACAGTGTAAATGCTCGGTATACTCTGCAACTTCAAAAAACCGAAGCGGTATAAAGCCCACTACCATGAGACTCTAGAACAATGGAAATGCATACTGTGTCAAATCACACTTTGCTGCACAGGCTGTTTGGATTAATGTATATGTGCTTAGTGGATTTTAGAACAATCCTACAGTTGGTTGCCAAAGTACGAAAGTAAGAAATGATGGTTTGCCTCTTAGCTTAAACTAGTGCAGATCCTTATATTAAGACATACTATGTCTGCTTCCATACAATTTACAAGTGGAACTTATATTAATAAGATTTAACAAATATATACTGTATATATATATATATATATATATATATATACAGTGTATCACAAAAGTGAGTACACCCCTCACATTTCTGCAGATATTTAAGTATATCTTTTCATGGGACAACACTGACAAAATGACACTTTGACACAATGAAAAGTAGTCTGTGTGCAGCTTATATAACAGTGTAAATTTATTCTTCCCTCAAAATAACTCAATATACAGCCATTAATGTCTAAACCACCGGCAACAAAAGTGAGTACACCCCTTAGTGAAAGTTCCTGAAGTGTCAATATTTTGTGTGGCCACCATTATTTCCCAGAACTGCCTTAACTCTCCTGGGCATGGAGTTTACCAGAGCTTCACAGGTTGCCACTGGAATGCTTTTCCACTCCTCCATGACGACATCACGGAGCTGGCAGATATTCGAGACTTTGCGCTCCTCCACCTTCCGCTTGAGGATGCCCCAAAGATGTTCTATTGGGTTTAGGTCTGGAGACATGCTTGGCCAGTCCATCACCTTTACCCTCAGCCTCTTCAATAAAGCAGTGGTCGTCTTATAGGTGTGTTTGGGGTCATTATCATGCTGGAACACTGCCCTGCGACCCAGTTTCCGGAGGGAGGGGATCATGCTCTGCTTCAGTATTTCACAGTACATATTGGAGTTCATGTGTCCCTCAATGAAATGTAACTCCCCAACACCTGCTGCACTCATGCAGCCCCAGACCATGGCATTCCCACCACCATGCTTGACTGTAGGCATGACACACTTATCTTTGTACTCCTCACCTGATTGCCGCCACACATGCTTGAGACCATCTGAACCAAACAAATTAATCTTGGTCTCATCAGACCATAGGACATGGTTCCAGTAATCCATGTCCTTTGTTGACATGTCTTCAGCGAACTGTTTGCGGGCTTTCTTGTGTAGAGACTTCAGAAGAGGCTTCCTTCTGGGGTGACGGCCATGCAGACCAATTTGATGTAGTGTGCGGCGTATGGTCTGAGCACTGACAGGCTGACCCCCCACCTTTTCAATCTCTGCAGCAATGCTGACAGCACTCCTGCGCCTATCTTTCAAAGACAGCAGTTGGATGTGACGCTGAGCACGTGCACTCAGCTTCTTTGGACGATCAACGCGAGGTCTGTTCTGAGTGGACCCTGCTCTTTTAAAACGCTGGATGATCTTGGCCACTGTGCTGCAGCTCAGTTTCAGGGTGTTGGCAATCTTCTTGTAGCCTTGGCCATCTTCATGTAGCGCAACAATTCGTCTTTTAAGATCCTCAGAGAGTTCTTTGCCATGAGGTGCAGTGTTGGAACTTTCAGTGACCAGTATGAGAGAGTGTGAGAGCTGTACTACTAAATTGAACACACCTGCTCCCTATGCACACCTGAGACCTAGTAACACTAACAAATCACATGACATTTTGGAGGGAAAATGACAAGCAGTGCTCAATTTGGACATTTAGGGGTGTAGTCTCTTAGGGGTGTACTCACTTTTGTTGCCGGTGGTTTAGACATTAATGGCTGTATATTGAGTTATTTTGAGGGAAGAATAAATTTACACTGTTATATAAGCTGCACACAGACTACTTTTCATTGTGTCAAAGTGTCATTTTGTCAGTGTTGTCCCATGAAAAGATATACTTAAATATCTGCAGAAATGTGAGGGGTGTACTCACTTTTGTGATACACTGTATATATATATGTGTGTGTGTGTATCTGGTGTTTATGGATCCATGTATCCACTGTGCTGTGTTAATGTGATGTCTTTATTTTTTTAATCCAATTCTTGCAATTGCCATTATCTTTTTAGGTGCATACCTTCTCCCGTACTTTATCCTCCTCATCCTTATTGGTATCCCTCTATTCTTCATGGAATTGGCTGTGGGACAGAGAATTCGCAGAGGAAGCCTTGGGGTCTGGAATTACGTCTACCCTCGACTGGGTGGTATTGGTGTGTCTAGCCTAATGGTAAGTGAATGGGATTTACTTATGAGGAAATAAATAATTATTCCAGTGTAGGCAATGGCTAATGCTTATAAAGTCACGCCTACAATAAAGCCACTAGTGGTTTATGTGTACAGTTTGAGGAACGCAAGAGTAGATGAGGCTGCCCAGACTTGTCCAACACTCCAAAATATGGATATAAATATAAGCTTGAGTTTGTGGTCATCAAACCACATCATTATTTTTGAGTAACATTTTAGTTTTGTTGTGTAGATAGAAAATGTAACGATGACCCAGATTTAGCTTTTTAGCATAGATTTTAATTTAAAATCTACAGTTACATCATGATGTCCATATGCTATGTATACTAACAAGGTTACTATTGCTTTTGGAGGAAATATATGCATTTAACATTAAAAAGTACAATACTTTTAGGAACATGATTCAGTTGCTGCATTGTTTTTGTGCAAGTTTCGTTTTTTAAGCTAATATAGTATACAGAGTTTGTTATGGTTTGGCTTGGTCAAGGACCAATTTGTGTTTTTTGTTATCCAAGGTACTGTCAAAAGAAGTAATGCCTTTTCACAGAACCATATAAAACAAAATGCTTAGTTGATATGTATTAGTTTGCAGACATACACCGATCAGCCCTAACATTAAAACCACCTCCTTGTTTCTACACTTACTGTCCATTTTATCATCTCCACTCACTATATAGGAGCACTTTGTAGTTCTACAATTACTGACTGTAGTCCATCTGTTTGTCTGCATGCTTTGTTAGCCCCCTTTCATGCTGTTCCTCAATGGTCAGGACCCCCACAGAGTAGGTATTATTTGGGTGGTGGGTCATCTCAGCACTGCAGTCACACTGACAAGGTGTTGGTGTGTTAGTGTGTGTTGTGCTGGTATGAGTGGATCACACACAGCAGTGCTGATGGAGTTTTTAAACACCTCACTGTCACTGCTGGACTGAGAATAGTCCACCAACCAAAAATATCCAGCCAACAGCGCCCTGTGGGCAGCGTCCTGTGACCACTGATGAAGGTCTAGAAGATGACCAACTCAAACAGCAGCAATAGTAGCGTCTCTGACTTTACATCTACAAGGTGGACCAACTAGGTAGGAGTGTCTAATAGAGTGGACAGTGAGTGGACACAGCATTTTAAAACTCCAGCAGTGCTGCTGTGTCTGATCCACTCATACCAGCACAACACACACTAACACACCACCACCATGTCAGTGTCACTGCAGTGCTGAGAATCATCCACCACCTAAATAATACCTGCTCTGTGGTGGTCCTGTGGGGGTCCTGATCATTGAAGAACAGGGTAACAGCAGGCTAAAAAAAGTTTGTAGAGAAATAGATGAACTACAGTCAGTAATTGTAGAACTTCAAAGTGCTTCTATATGGTAAGTGGAGCTGATACAATGGACAGTGAGTGTAGAAACAAGGAGGTGGTTTTAATGTTATGGCTGATCAGTGTATATATATAAAAATTGATTTAAATGATATATTTTTATGTATACCTTCCAAGTAGTGATACTGCAGCCAGGCCTTTCATATCTGGAAATGTCCACACCTATTGATTTAACCTGTATGCAAAATGAAATGTAAAAAATAAGTTGTATTTTACGTGTGCTAATTGGTGACAATTTGTAAGATTTTGTAGTGCCTATAATATATACTTCTGTTATTTATTCTACTGAAATTACATAGCTTGTTTGACTGCTTTGAATAAAAGCAGACTAGTTAACAATCTAACTTAAGTCAGCCTAGTGGTTACTGCTCTTGAGTACTACCTTATAGTTGCACTGAAAAACAAATTAAAACTGTCCATAATGTCAAACATAGTGTCATGAGATATTTTGTCCAGACCTAGTTGACATCTTCCACAGCAGATGCTGAACAGCTGTATAGTTTCATTGCAGTAACTGACTTTGCACTTTCCAATAGAACGTTCTCAGAATAGAAGGTAACATGAACCAACAATACCGGTGATGAGTCACTTACGCCTGGAAACGTTAATCTACCAGTGTGCTATCTACTATCCTGCTGAATCATTTTCAGCACAAACTAAACACTGCTGAAAAATCTGCTAAATATATTTTAGCCTTCATCATCAGAAAAGAAGAAATAAGCTGATCTCAGTTCTCCTTTGAGAACATCCTAACATCCTATTTCTGCAAGTGATACAATCTCTATTGTACTCTCTCCTGCCTAGATTCGGCAAAACTAAAACTAATTTTGTATCACTGCCAGCTTGACCTAAGAAGACCTTAACCAACAATGAAAGACAGAACCAGATTGAGGGACACTTCTGCAGGTGTTAGGACCAGGAAGCCAAATCTGAAGTGTCTGGAAATGGGTCTGCTGTAAGAGAAACAGCTATTTATAGGCACAAAGAGAGAGAGGGAGGACCAAACCCGAGAGTGAATGTGCTTTAATAATTTATTAACTCTCCTGTGGATCTGTGATGGAGCCAGAAGCCATTTGCTTACTGGACCTAGAGGCATTGTCAGTAAAAAATTCAGATTCCTAATAAAACATCAGCAAAAAACAGCAAAGTGTTATAAATACATGCAATAATGTTAATTAAGTGTGTGGGGGTCATTTGGGAGCCTGACATTAGTTAATCTTAAAGCCTCACAATATAGAGCCAGTCACATTTATTCATTCATTCAATTGCTTCATCCTGGTCAGGGTTACAGTGGGTCTGATTTATTGGGCGAAAGGGATGAAACACCCTGGACAGGTTGCCAGTCAATCACAGGGCAGATACACTTAATTTAATAACTCCAACAGACCTGATTGCATGTCTTTGAACTTGTGGGTGAAAACTGGAGCACATGGAGGAAACCCAGGGAGAACATGCAAACACCCTAAGAATAGACACTAGGAAGGCTAGGCCATTTATAATAGTTGACCAGTTAGAATAACAGCTTATTAACTAGCACATATTTGCTGTTTATTATTTTCAGGTGGTCAATATTGATGACCACCATATTAACCACGGTGGTCAGCCAGCATAACCAGATTAAGCAAGCCTGTTAACCAGCAAAACTATCTTGATCAAGCTGGTAAATTGCCATAACCTGTGGATCCAAGTTGGTTAAACCTATTCTAGCAAAACCAGCTGGTTGATCAGCATGGATATCTTTCCAGCATGACCAGCTTGAGTAAGCTAGCAGACCAGGGCTTTTAGCTGCTAGTTCCTAAAAAATCCCAGCTGCTAACCTGTTATTCACCTACTGTCATATGTGCTTAGCAAATGTTAGGAGGACTTTGGAACAATTTCTTTGTAATTTTAGGATATTTAAAAACATACTCATCAATGTATTATTCTACATACTTTATATAGACAACATATAGATAACACATTTAGTGTTACTGTATCATCCTAGCCTTGTCAAGAAATCAAGTTGTTTTCTTTTGGTGTTTATTCTTTTTCACTCTCTGTGTCTCTACGAAGGTCTGTGGCTTTGTGGGTCTCTACTATAATGTGATCATTGGCTGGAGCATCTTTTACTTCTTCCAGTCATTCCAGTACCCTCTGCCCTGGAGTGAATGTCCTATCAGAAGAAACGGAAGCCAAGTCAGTAAGTTTGCTGCAGTACCAGAATAGACTCTTCAGAGGCTTCTTCTTCTAGATATAAATAGCTGCCTCAGATGATTTGTTTTTACAGCCTGCTGTTCTGAGATTTTCTATTATTTTAAGCAGCCTGTCAGGGTGCATCTTACTATGCTACTGTACAAAACCCTTTATGAACCTTTATGAATTCAGGATTTTATAGGTCTAGCTGTAATAAAAATTGATCAGAGCCAAAAGATCAATAAAAATAATACAACAGACAAAATCTGGGTATAAGCTCGGTCACATCTTTAGATCATTTAGGAGTTGAAGCAAGGTCTTTTTCAGTTTTTTTTTTAACCCAGCTGAGATCTGAATTTGAATCTCAGCTGTGCTATCAGGCATCTACACAGACATGATTGGCTAGCGGGTGAAGCCTGCAAAAAACCCTGCGATGGATTGGCACCCTTCCAGGGTACTCCTACCTTGTACCCAGTGTTTACTGGTGAAACTGGACCCATTGAGACCCTGACTAGGATAAGTTGAGAAAAATAAAATAGAATTTTTATGATGAATACATTTATAAATAAAATTATGGTAATGAAATTGTCATTTGCTAAGGTTGGAACCTAAAATCTTAATATGGAGCATTTAACACTTTAATTTGATACTAAATTGCTGTTATTTTAAGTAAAGTCAGTCTTTTAGACTGAAATAAGCATTTAAAAGTGTTAATGATGGTTTATTGTATTTGCTGTAAAGGCCTTGTGTGTGTACGTGTCATATACAGTTATAAACATTACCCTGAAGTGTTACCTCATTTTAAAGAAGACCATATTTACAATGTGAGAAGAAACATATAAGTAATAACTCATCCTTTAAATACTGCACAAAGCATAAAAGTCATAAATACACTCTCATTTGCATCCTCCACTTGCTTTCTGAACAGTTGTTGAGCCGGAGTGCGAGAAAAGCTCGGCAACCACATATTTCTGGTACCGTCAGACGCTAAACATCACCAGCACTATTGCTGACAGTGGAGGGCTGAACTGGAAGATGACTCTGTCTCTGCTGGCTGCATGGATCATCGTTTGTCTAGCTGTCATAAAGGGGATCCAGTCCTCTGGCAAGGTAAATAACATAAATGTCTCATAAATACTCAACAAAAGTTTTAATGGTAGCTGATTGTTTTTGAAACAGTGGAAGGGCAAATACCATAAAATACTTAAATAGTTTGTCAATATTTGAAAATAAATTCTTCCCTCTCCCTCTTAATTAGGGCGGCACAATGGTTCAGTGTGTAGCACTGTCGCCTCACAGTGTCCTGGGTTTGATTCCCAGGTGTAGCGGTCCGGGTCCTTTCTTTGTGGAGTTTGCATGCTCTCCCTGTGACATGAAGCTAAAACTAGATCTTGCAGAGTACATTGATCCAAAAATAGTCATATCTGCAAAAAAATGGCTTTTGCTCTGACCATCCCAGTCCCATTAACTTAAACCATACTTAAGCCTGATGATTCCTTTACTGTCCTTCCCCTGTATTCTCCAGTCTCTTTGAGCATTACAGGACAATACACAGTGACATTATGTTGCCAAACAACGGTTGGACAAAAAGGTAACATCAGGGGTGCTAGTCAGTGCTCAAGTGGGAAAAGCATGCCGGCAATTCAGTTATTCCATTTATTATTTACATGTTGACATGTAAATTAATCTGTCTCAGCAAATCATTTAGAATTACATTCTGAATAAATGTTACTTAGACTATCATTAACATTACTTGTATTGCACTAGACTAAAAGGGAAGAGGTGAGTGTCACATAGTGCCCCCTGGGTAATGCAGTTTATATATAGTTATTATAAGCTCAGAACTTAATATGGAAAGGGCAAAAAAAGAGTACCAGCAGTTTGTGAAAAGTGCTGGTACACAAGAAAAAGTCATGATGAACCAAAGAGTAAAATGTAGAAACGTAAAAGTGCCGTAGTTGTAACACTTGGTTTAGAAAAAAATGTGCAATTAAATATCTGGTCTATTACAAATGGATGAAAAGAACAAATAAAAAATATTGAAGACAATTAAAAGGTCTGTGTTTTCCCTTTCCTTTTTTTGGAAATCTAGGTGATGTACTTCAGCTCCCTGTTCCCATACCTGGTGCTCTTCTGCTTCCTGGTCCGTGGACTTTTCCTTAAGGGTGCTGTGGATGGCATTGCTCACATGTTTACTCCTAAGGCAAGAAGAGTGTGACCATTCACACACACACACACACACACACACACACACACACACGGCTAGTTGGATGACACAGATGTTTTCCACATCTCTACTACTAGCAAAATACCAGAATAAACAGGACTTAGAAGAGCTAGCAGTGCTGCAAAGAATCTAATTTGAAATGGCCTACGCGTCTCAATCATCTCATCAGGTTATTCTGACCTCTGTCTCCCCCTGGTGGTGAATTTAGAGTAACGTCATACATTGTCACGGCTATAAATTCACTATCATTACTCATTTATGAAGGAAAGAGACCATGGGATTTTAAAGCAGACTGATTAATTAGTTTTTTTTGTAGGTGCATATAAATAGGTACTGAAAACTTATTTTAAAAATGATTTATTTTGCTTAACACCAGGAAACCTGACTGATGAGCTGATATGTTCTGAATTATGTTATTAAATCTAACTTCATAAAATATTTGAGGATTTTTCTCTCAGTGTGCATTCCTTTCTCTTTGCAGCTAGAGCTCATGCTGGAGCCGCAGGTCTGGCGTGAGGCTGCCACACAGGTCTTCTTCGCGTTAGGTCTTGGGTTCGGTGGAGTTATTGCTTTCTCCAGCTACAACAAAAGGGACAACAACTGCCACTTCGACGCTGTGCTGGTTTCTGTTATCAACTTCCTGACATCCATCTTGGCCACGCTGGTGGTGTTTGCTGTGCTTGGCTTCAAGGCCAATATCATGAATGAAAAATGCGTGGTGGAGTGAGTGCACCTTTTTTTAAATTGCAGCACACCATGTTGGATTTTTATAGTGTAGAACTATTTGAATATATGATGTGATGATATAAGACATTCATAGATTAAGTAATTAGTTGATAAGAGACTTATCATCCAGAGAGCAGATAAAACGTAGTTGTGAAATTAGGGCTGTGTTTCATTACAGAAGTCAGAACTGGACAAAATGCAGAAATTTATGCATTTACAGCAAGATACATTTTGGAAAATCAATATTTAAATCCAGTTGCTTTATCATTTTCTGCTATTTAAATACATCATCCTTAAATAAACATTCACATTTATACAGTATTTTTGTTCATACTCACAAATATGCACACTTTCTTCAAGAACAGTGGCTTTTTCCCACCAGAGTTGCCTGGTGCATGATTTTACGCAAAATCCTAGTGTGCAGCATTGCTTACACAAACATGAATGGAAGAGTAATTAGAAGAAAATCTTATCTGTAATTTTATCACAGAAGTCTGAAAACTATATAAATAAAGTGTATGGTGGATAGTCTAATGTAAACCCACCAATTTGGAGACAGAGGTTTTAGCCAAGCCATAAGCATGATCTAGTGCTCTTCTGGCAGTGTAAAGAGCAGTCAGCTGATTACAGCATGGAAGTCTTGCATGCAGTAAATATCGTAATGGCAGTAGGAAAGTATTAAATAGAAAGAAAAATTATTAATAATGTAATATTAGGCAACCATAAAATATGATGTTTGTTTGTTTATTAGGATTTTTACATCATGTTTTACACTTTGGTTACATTCATGACAGGAAATGGTAGTCACTCATTACACACAAGGTCCATCAGTTCACAAGGTTATACCGAACACAGTCATGAACAATTTGGACCTCACTTGCATGTCTTTGGACTGTGGGAGGAAACCGGAGCTCCCAGAGGAAACCCACGCAGACACGGGGAGAACATGCAAACTCCACACAGAAAGGACCCGGACCGCCCCACCTGGGGATCGAACCCAGGACCTTCTTGCTGTGAGGCGACAGTGCTACCCACTTAGCCACCGTGCCGCCCCATAAAATATGAACTGCAACTGCTTTAACACTTTTCATTTCCACTGATGTTACATTATTATTAATGTTATACAATGGCTGTGTTCTCTTTCTAGAAATGCTGAAAAGATCCTGGGCTATCTGAACTCCCATGTGCTAAGCCATGACCTGATTCCTCCTCATGTTAACTTCTCCCACCTGACTACATCAGACTACGCTGATATGTACGGAGTGATTAAGACTGTCAAAGAAAGCAGTTTTGCTGAGCTGGGCCTGGATCAGTGTTTACTGGAGGATGAACTCAATAAAGTCAGTTGAATACAAAATGTTTAGTTATATTCTTAGCAGCAATAAGTAAAAACATTATTTACCATTAACAAGAAGGGATGTTCTAAATGCCTCTCCATCTTGTACTTTACATTACAGGCTGTTCAAGGTACTGGTTTGGCCTTTATTGCTTTTACAGAAGCCATGACACATTTCCCAGCATCACCCTTCTGGTCAGTGATGTTCTTTTTCATGTTGATCAACCTGGGCCTTGGCAGCATGATTGGCACCATGACTGGCATTACTACACCCATCCTGGATGCATTTAAAATACGCAAGGAGATTCTTACTGGTAAGAACTGTCACACCAACTGTCCAACTGTACAGGATGTATTTTTATTTTACAGAAATGTATTTATGACTAAATCGGATGCCTGTTTTATGCACACAAACTTATTTCAGACATAATGTTAGGGATACAATTTTGCATGGAAGACCTATAGAATGTGGCCAAAAGACCAACAGGTAAATAATATCAAGCATGCAAATCAAGTATAAAAAAGAAAAAATCTTTAATTGCAAAACTAACCACCAAGGTTGTACAAAATATTAAATCTAGGGGTGCTAATAATTGTGGCACATGTGGTTTAGTTTAGAATAAACTGTACTTTGATTAAATAATAAATGTTTATGTTTTTAGTTAATAGGTGAATTTCTTATAACCTTTATACCCCTATTTCCTGGGGGCACCAAAAATTGTGGAGGGGACTGTATTAAATTACAATCTGAAATGATAAAGATTAGAAAGCTTGAGATGATGTGATGTGAGACATAGTAATGACATTTCAGGGAAATCCAGCTGACCTATGGCCCTTGTTTGTCCTCAGTGACTTGCTGTATCATTGCATTTTTCTGTGGCTTGCTGTTCGTCCAACGCTCTGGAAACTACTTTGTCACCATGTTTGACGACTACTCTGCTGGCCTGCCCCTGACAATTGTTGTTATTTTGGAAAATGTATCAGTGGCCTGGATTTATGGCACAAAGAGGTGAGGTTGATACATTTGCTTTACTTTTAGTTTGTGGCATTTGTATGCATTATGAGCATTTGTGGCAAGTTTCTAATCATAAGAAGGCTAACCTGCTTTTACCAATTTATATTGTGTAATATTTACCAGGTTCATGCAGGATCTAGAAGATATGCTGGGTTTTAAACCATGCAAAATATACTTCTACCTCTGGAAGTATGTTTCTCCAACCTGCCTCCTTGTTCTCATTGCTGCCAGTGTTATTGAGATGGCAGTTAAATCTCCTGGCTACAATGCATGGGTTCAAGACCAGGTAAGTGAAACACATTTTAAAAAACATTATTCTACTTGTCCAAATCCCTGACACGTACTAGAAAGGGAAGCTCATAGTATATCATCATAATTTACATAAGGAAGACTACATTAATTTTTTTTGACCAAGTAGTAACTGGTACAATGACAAGTGGCCCTAATGCAGAAAAGTGTTGCACCATGTCTTCTAAAATCAATACAGATCAAGAAATCTAGTCTGCCGATTTCATTTAAAAAGTGATACTCAAATATTTATATATTCATGGACAAAAATAAGTCTGTGAATTAGGCCCAGCCCACTGTTCAGTGCACCATGGGGAAAGAGTACTTCATAATCCTCTTTTCTACTAAATAAAGCTGAAACAGAGCACAAAGTGGGATCCTGACCACAGTCAACCAACCAGCTACTCAATCCACTGGTTGCCCGACACGCAGCCGAAGCCCCAGTTACAGCTGGGCGATTCCTAAATCGCCTGGGTGATTCCTAAATCGCCTGGGTTAATGATTCGAATCTTAGTACTGAATCAGGAATCACGAGTACGAAGTCTCAATAAAACCCGGATCCTAGGAGTCCTTACAAGGCTTACAAGGCAAGTGAGCAGACTCACCGTAAATTGGAAAAATGGTTTGGACAGATTGAAAAGATCCAGCCACCCTTTTGGACCCAAAAAAACCTGCATTTGTAAATGAACGCAATGCAGAGGAGGCCACATCAAGAGTAGTGCTGGCAATGGCACAGGCAGCAACTCCAGCACTGGCTTCAGTGGAGGACATACCTGCCAGAAGTCACAGTGAGCCAGTACCTCATGTGTGGACTGATTTTGAGGAAAGGGTCACAAGCCTACAACCAGAGATTCAAAACCCTCACACCGAGGCTATGCTGGAAATGAAAGGGTTTTTGGCAGAGCCGCTTGTACTCCATATGGCTGACCCTATAGACTGGTGGAGGAATAAAGCACCAGTCTATAAAATCATTCTTAGTCTATATTCTAATTGGCTCACTGCATTTTTCATTCTTTGTTTCTATTTGGTTAGTTTACATTTAACATATTTTAATTTTGGTTAACTTGTAACTAAATTGCACATTTTTCAATTTTGTTCCATTTGTCATTATTTGTGTTTAAGTTGTTTGTTTTTTGGTGTGTGGATTAGAATTTAAAATAAACATCTACAACCTAATAATGTATCTGTGGATTGTAGTTCGCTTGAAACCACAACAGGTCGATTTATGCTTCCTGTCGCGCGATAAACCGGTAATCGACCCGTTACACAGACAGTGAACATAATGAACCCTGTTAATTAAAACACATTATATAAGTACAGGCATAAATAACACAACAATACTAGATCTACTAAAATAAGATCTAGAATAACACACTAAAACTCTAAAATAAATAAATAAAATTTAAAATAATCCTAAAACTTAAATTAAAAATCATAAAATTCAAAAACAAAAAAAGCTGCGTAATAATTTAAAAAGTTAAAGTTAAATAAATATACTGATAATTAAACAGTACAAATCAAGGAAGTATTTGCCTTTTAATTTCAAATCACCTGTGTAGCTGAGTCTGTTACATAGCACACATTTGCTATTACATTATACCCTGTTATTTACCTCACCTGAAAATGTTTTTTCTTCAGGCTATGGAGCAGTTTAAGAGTTACCCTCCGTGGGCACTGTCCATGTGTTTTGCACTCGTCATAGTAGCGATGCTTCCTTTGCCACTGGTCTTTATTGCACGCCACTTCAACTGGATTCCTGACGGCTCCAACAAACTGTCTGTCTCTTACCGGAAGAGTTTGACAAAGGAGACCTCTAACCTAGAAGATGAGACACGTTTCATCTTGGGCAAACACCCCAGCGAGACACCCTCTCCCATGCCAAGCCACCGGGCATACCTGGGCCCAGGTAGCACGTCACCTGTAGAACTCATCACCAACTCCACATCCATCAGCGGCTACGGCAGCAGCTACCAGACCAACCCTGCACCGCCCAAGTCTGAGTCCACCAGAGACTGAGGAAGAGTGGAGATAAAAGAGGTGGAAAAAGAGAGAAGCCTTTGGCATTCATTATATTCTATCCCAAGCCATACATACAGAGGAAGGGATAAGTAAAGAAAAGATGGAAGTAAAATATAGAAAGTCAAGTCATCTCAACTACCCTGATCAGCATCTGTTCATTTGGTCTTTAAGCTGCTAAACATATGTACAGGTAAACAGCACTGAATCATCCCAGTAACACTAAGAGAGTATATTCTGGTAAGTGGTTTACTCTGAATGCCCTACAACATTTTGCACATTGATCTACATATGGCTGTATATATTGTAGGTACTGTTTAAACCCTTTATCACAAGGCTGGTTTAGTAATACATATATGAGGTGTAAAACACAATTGTAAAGGGTATTCATTCACTATGTTTCTCTCAGTTTTTCTTTGTCTGTGTTAATATGCACAGACATGTAAACATGCAAATATGCAGCAAATTGACATCACAGAAACCTCTCTGGGATGTATCCTGTCTTTCTCCCATTTATTCGGACCCACCCAACCTTGACCATAAAGTGGTGATAAAACAGTGAATGAATGGATGTTTTCCCAAGCTGCGTGTGTGCTGAGTAATTGGTGAAATCATTTAAGAGATATAAGCAACTGCATGTATTCAAAATTCATTTCGGCAGTTATTTGTGGTAAATATTAAGCAGCAAAACTAAAAATGTGTTTTATCCTATGATCCAAGCACAAAACCAGGTAACAAAACAGAGAGAAACATACTATATAAAGTTGTATGCAAATGTTTGGACACCTTTGACTAAATTGACAAATGTAGTTGTTTAAAAAAGGAAAAAGGATATATGTATGATGACACAAAAACATTATTAAGCACTGTGTGTGAATCACTTATGTTTTAGACTTGTGTGGCAGCCAGTGGCACAAGAAACATTACATAGGCAGATGGAACTACCTGTATAGATTCCATTAAATATCTTCATCTTCCTGGAGCAAATATGGAACAGTTTGTTATGAAACAATAGAATAATGATGCAAAACATACTTAAAATCCATCATAAACTATTTTAGAAAACATGAGCTAAAGCTTTGAATTGACTCTTAAAGTCCCCAAACTTACACTTCATATAAAATCTTTGGGTAGATTTTGCATGATATCCATAATATCCTAGAAATAGAAACATAGTAAATTAATAAACATTGCTATTTAGAAAGAATAATAGAGAGTTTGCCTAAAAATCTACAAAGTATGTAAGTTAGCCAGGGGTGCCCACATTTTTCATACAGCTGTAAATAATGTTAATCTCTAGTACATTCTGTAATCTGTGTTCTAAAAGTGTTCAGGCCCTAAGATTACCTATTATAGGCGTAGCACTATCATATATGATCTGAAACAGGACTGGCCAAATGTCCTTATTCATAAGGAGTATATTACCAAAATATACACTTTTTATATCTTTAATGCAGTATCCAACACACAACATTATACAGCATGCTTTTATTATGGAAATTCTCACCTGAATTTTCCTTATATAGTTTTAACAAATAAGTAAATAGTTTTAGTAAATAAATAAACAGCACAGAAAAGGACATTTAATGGTTTGAGTGGCAATAAAGTAAAAAAAAAAGATTTTCAACAGCACAAGAGCAGTAAGCACATACAAAATGTACGGTATATGTATAAATAGAGCAGATGCTGGAAAAGAAATTATGAGCACATCATACTTTATTGTGAACAATAATAAAGCTCTTTAGACATCTGTGAAGCTATAAATTAGCCTAGGTTTTCACACAGAGATAGCTACATCATTTTTGCAGATCTGGTATGTTTACTGTTAGTTTTTTATCTTTCTAAACAGAATGATCACTGTAACAAATACAAGTTGTGAGAGAGCCTATGTAATAAGTTGTCTCACGTTTTACAAAAAGATGCAGCCAAGAATGCTGGTTATAATATTTATGAGTGTCAGCATCATGTTTGTGGTATAACAATCATTTACACATCATATGCACTTTATTTTAATAGTTACTGCCCAAGTAGGCCTACTTTACAGGTCTACTTTTGAACAAAAACCTCAGTAGTGGACCAAGTCATTTCATTTGCTTTTAGAACCAAACAGAATTTAGAACCATATTTTTAAAATTGTCTTTTAAAATGCTTTATGCCTTTGTGCTTCAAATGTATATGACAAGGAGTGAATGTATATGGTAGATTAGAAAAGGTCAGAGAACTAATAAAATAGGAAAAAATAAATGTTGCAATACAAGTGTTGGATTTATCAACACAGGCAATTTTCTCATTTTAGAAAGCAGCTGCAGGATTAAGTCTTGTTTTTGGAGGCATTACTATTTTCTTTTACTGACTTTCATGCTGCATATTATGTTATGTTATCTACTCATCTCTCTATCTATAGATGGTTACACACACAAATGCAAACACACACAGAAACATGAAAAGATGAAAAAAGGGTCTAAGTCCAACTTACTTAGAGGACTGATAAAAACTCAAACCACATATTCTACCTGATCATATTGGGTCACATTGTTTGTGTGTTCTCCAGATCCTCCTTTCCACATTATTTGTTAAAAAGGAAAAATATTCACAGTTTAAGCAGTATTTTTACAGGTTAGGTGGTAAAGTCAGATGTCTTTGTCTTGAAAGTCTGTCATTTTTTTTAAACGAGTGTAAATGTAGAATTCAAATGTATGTCTTGGTCTTTGTGCATGGCCAAAAGTCACATTTTACACAATTGCTTAAATCTGCATTTTGTAAATGAAGCTAAGGGCATTTGATCCCTCCACAGTTCATGTGTGCTCCTACTTCACTGTCAAGATGCTCGCGGAGTAAAAATAAACCCGAGCCGTGTGCCTGGCAGCAGCGTTTCCCCCAGGAGTCTGTGTCCCAGTCAGTGTGCTAACAAATTCTCATCAGGTGGGGTAGAGGGTGGAGAGACCACAATTCCCAGCATGAACACGCTGTTTTCTCACAAGCGTGGCAAAACCCCTGGCAACAGCAGCACTCGTGCTCATCAACAACAGAGACTGAGTTTTACATGATTAGAAAAATACTTGTAAAATGTAATTCACTGCTACATTATTGTAGCAGATCATTTAAACCTAAATGCTTTTAATACAAATTCTAACTCAAAAAAAAAATCCCAGTATAGATAAAGTTTGTTGACACCTGACACTTAAACGTACAATATTATGTGTATTAAATGGAACTTATTTCCCATTTACTGCTCCAACAGTCTCCACTCTTCTGAAAAGGCTTTCTACTATATTTAAAACGTGACAGCTGGAATTTTCAAATGAATTAAATAGCAAATAAAATGTTAGATATATTAGATTTAAAACACGTTGACTTAATTTGCTTATGCAACTATAGCAAAATTGATCTGCTGTGTGAAACTCTAAATGTGTGAGAGTGTTCACATCGATACCCAGTTGCAGATAAGGATGCTCGGGTAGAACAGTGGTCTTACACACTAGAATGCTAGGACATCAGTGCTAAGTGTTCAAACGTGCAAGTTCGAATATCCCCAGGCATCCATGCAAAGGCGCTTGGCATTGTTTAAGGGAGAGAAGGTTGGATGGCATTACTTTCTGCTTCTCTGCTATATGCAATCTCCAGAACAGGGTTAGCAACCAACAGACTATAAATAATGTACAACTTACTAATCAAACACAGGTCTGTAGGACACTTGAGTTGTTAAATCTATAAACATGAACCAATTAGTTATTAGTGAGCTTTCTGAAAATCAAGGGACTTTGATGTTGATTGTGTAATATCACATTGTAACCACCATGTGTCATCATCTGCTGATGAAATGCTGTTTAAACATGTGACTCTGCCTCTTTTTTCTCCTCCACATCCCTGGAGCACTTTTATTTCGGCTGTAATCATGGCCCCAGAATTGCAGTTATTTAGTGTGTTCTAACAAACAGCTTGTAATAGCTGATTAATGAGGACAATCTGAAATAGTGGACAACATGAAAAAAGTTCCCCTCTGCCATGCCATCGTTATCAAATATGGGTGCATGCTTGGGACAAAAAAAGCAACACAAAAAAGCACATACACAGGAAAAGGTTTAATAACCAAGCACATAGGTCTAAGCACAAATAATGTACACAAATACCTACTCTCAGCTATAAGAGCCACTAAGTCCAGACTATAACATGTTAGATAAGAACAAAGGATCGTAAATTTACAAGAGGGCATTTTTCAGACATTCCCCAGGCTATTAAGGGTATCCAGGAGCAAGCGGCATGAAAATGTTATATTGTAAAACATATTAAATCGTAACTGTCTTGTTGCACAAAATTTTGTGTAATGCCCAAGAATATATATAGAGACCGAGTTATTGCTTCAATCCGCCTTACTCTCATCAGAAATTAAATGTATGTTTATAATACTTTTTGCCAACATAATAGCCATTTGACTCTAAGAACTAGCTATGACCAGCCATCGTAAATGAACCAAGGGGGAATAGATTAGCATTAGCAATACATATTTTTTCATTCAAATAGAGTTTGCATAATCATGAAGTGAGGCACAGAAGGTATGGTTTACATCCGGGTTTACAGACCCACATTTCTCATTTTATTAAAATCCAGCCAACTTGAATTAAATTAATGGCATGTAACATAACACTGGAACTGATTATTTGGCAAAGAAGGGTAAAACAATATATGTACTGCATTTTGCTGCTGCATGTGCCTCCATAAAACAATCAGTAAAAAAGCCACTATTATAAACCATGCTTAAACCAAAGATGTTTGGTGCCACACTGGCCAATACATTGTTTGGCCACTAAATCTGTCTGGCTGCATAATACCAGCCAAAGTCTGCTTGTCTGTGAAAAACACACACCACAGCTTATAAGCACAAGGCAGTCTGGCAAACTTATGCCTTAAACCCTAAAGATACTTTTTGACTATGTGACCAGTCCTCTTTAACGTAACATATTGATCAGATTGATATTAAAAGAAGAAACCCTTTATTTATTAAAAAGCACTTTTTAAAAAGCTTATGTGTTTTACACATTTCACAGGAGCACAATGAAATCTATAGTAACAGTTCTTTCTTTGGAAAATTCATTAGGACAATTTCTAATAGAACAAATAAGTGTAAATTAAATTTGAATTGCTTGCTGGGAGCCTTATGGCAGAAAATTACATGAGCAATGGGTGGTTAAACTAAATTGGTTTAACAAGACAAAATTGAATTTCCCTGATACTGGAAAAGTGATTGCAACTCTGGGGCCAGTTCCAATGATTAGTAAAGCAGAGGATTTCTAGGTGTCTTATTTTCCATATTTTTAGATAGTGTAGAGAGTGGTCTTTGTGGGCAAATGACTATAATGTACATGTATGTAAATTGTGATTCTCAGTATAAAAACTGTAAATGTGTGTACATTTTGTTAAAAGACTGTAAGAAGTATATACTGTATGACTATATAAACGGGTGTATTCTTGTATGAGTATCTATGATGTACATTTTGAAGTTAGAATATATTTTGTACACGTCTGTACATGTGTTTATCGTGTGTAACGATTGTGTCGGATGTGAAAATGTGTGGTTTAAAAATTCAGGGTGTATTTTATTTTTAGGTTGTTGTTAGTAATGATAGTTTTAAAGCTTCTTTCCTGTGTAAAAGCTTCATGGCCATGAACTCTCTGTGCTGAGTGTTTTCTGCACTCCTTCACATTGTTCAATGTTAGTTCATGTTTAACTGTTGTTCAGTTACGTTTGTGTTATTATTTATGTCATTTAATATCATCTGGACTTGCACATCTCAGTTTAGTCTGACTACATTTCATGTTGGTTATTAATATTTCACATATTTACAGACCTTTAGCTAAATCATCACTGTATTAATGTGTTGAAATGTTAAAAAAGCAAAAGAGAACTATAAAATCAAATATTACAGAAATGCACTCTGGAAGTGTGTTTTTTAACAACAGAGATATTTATTGTAAATGTAAGTAAAATTTGATTCTGTTTAACTAGTGCAATATTATTTTTTTAACTTGCTTATTGTGAAACACAGCCATGCCTTTTCACTATTTTTTTTGCTTTGATCTTATAATGATGTCTGTGTTGTACTAGTCGTAGGTGCAAAAAGCAATATTTCTGCAAGCACTGTAGACCATAGATGGACTGTGGAACCCATGACATGTGAGGTAATATCACAGTCACAAAGCCTATTGTGAACTGCAATGGAAAACGTGACAAAGCAGTTAGGCTTTTTGATTTGATATGACCCCATACCACAGCACACCCTGTTTAATAGGGTTTACAACACATGTATGTACTAGCCACTCTTACTCTTAGCTGTACCAAGGACTCTTCCGATGTCAGTGTCATTGATATTGTACAGTATTTCTGATACACTTGGGGAGAAAATGAGCTATGACTACTGTATATGGACCATCACAAAAACTATCAATAAAGAGTTGATTCTCAGGTCTGTATTTTGTTCTCTTTCTTAAAATATAAATAAATGATTATATAAAGTTGTTTTAAAAAATAATAAATATATTCATTACAGTAAAGAAATAGCATTTTCCTAAAGGGTACATCCCCAAATGCGTCACGATGGCTAAGTGGGTAGCACTGTTGCCTCACAGCAAGAAGGTCCTGAGTTTGATCCCCAGGTGGGGCGATCTGGGTCTTTTCTGTGTGGAGTTTGCATGTTCTTCCCGTGTCTGTGTGGGTTTCCACCGGGTGCTCCGGTTTCCTCCCCCAGTCCAAAGACATGCAAGTGAGGTGAATTGGAGATACAACATTGTCCATGACTGTGTTTGATATTAAAACTTGTGAACTAATGAATCTTGTTTAATGAGTAACTACCGTTCCTGTCATGAATGTAACCAAAGTGTAAAACATGACGTTAAAATCCTAATAAACAAACAATTAAACAAACATCCCCAAATGAGTGACAGGATTTTAAACCAATCACCTATAAAGGTGTAAAGACAGCTATTATTTTTTTTATATGCTTATGCTAGTAGCAGCTTTGCTAGTGTGCTACCTGTGTGCTAATGGTCTCTGTGTATGTCTCAAATTTTCAGAAATAGTGCTTGTCATATTAAATAAACAAGACACAATTGTCTATATTTAACTATAATGATTTTACAGTGCAGTAATCTATACTGTGTGCAGTGAAGCGTTAGTGTTTCAGTCAGTTAGCCCAGAGCCGTAGATAGAGAGAGTTGCGACACTCCTTGATCTCGCCGCTACGCGGTCACGTGGTTCATGTAACCCTCCAATAGTTCCAAACAAACCCGGCGCTGTCATGTTATCATATGGGACAGGCAGCAGTAACTGACATATTAAACGGCAAATAATAAAATATTGTACAGTTTCTGGGTATTTTCACCTGTCTTTACATTTACTGCATCTGCTTTAATGTCAATATAAAGTGGAAGGTATATAAAGTGGAAGATTGATGTTTATAATGACTTGGTAATAGGTCGTTCTTGTTAGCACACAGTACATTATATTAGCATACATTACATAATGCGATATCATTAAGTATTAGAGACAATATACAGTACAGAGATTAAAGTTTTTGGGGTTTTTTTTTTGCATAAACTAATCTCCCTTCACTCTCCTGAGGATTCATAATAATAATAATTTTGGTTAAACACTAAGCCATGTGGCTGGATTCATAAGGTTTACCTGCACTGAATGAACAGATTGATAAACACACTACCGTAACCTTTAACATTATAGTGCAGGTACAGGAAATAGCATTAATTCATCTCTTATTTCATGAGTGATTAATAATTGATTCCTACATGTAATACATTAATGAATTCATTATGAATATGCACAAGTTCATTTTGTCTAATGTAAGTGGTGGACAAGGTACACAAACCATGTAGTTGAGTTCAAGTAGAGATATCGAAGGTAAAATATTACTCCAGTAAAAGTAGTAGTGAAAGTAAAATACTCTTTACCTCCACTTGTGTAAAAGTACTAAAGCATTTACCTTCAAATGTACTTAAGTATGAAAGTAAAAGTAGCATGATTTATTGTGGTCCTAATGTTTTATTATCATTTCTGTAACAAGACTCTTGATTAATCAACTCATTTTAGGTGAAAAGACTCTAGTGGCATTAATTAATCTGACACTATTTTTTCCTCAGTATTTTCTGAGATATGTGTTCACAAAGCAGGATTTCTCCATGTAACTTAGGTCTAATGTAAAATCTGTTCAGTGAGAAAATAGTTAACCCTTGCTCAACCACACAGCCTTTATATTTTAAGACACTGACATACAGTACAACATAAGCATGTATCATGACAATCTCAACAAACGGCAATGTTTTGCCTGGTTGATGAGATCATAGCATGAGAAGAGAGAATGACAAATTTAGGTTTCAAATATAGGGATTTATTTAAGAATTCCTCAATGTAAGAGGAAACAACAAGACAAGACAAAATGGTGAAGTATGAGCAAAAATGTATGTGTGCAAATAAAAAAAATGACTACATGTAACATTTTGTAGATTCACTGTCGTACCATGGTTGGCTGTGCAGCATTTGGATGCACCAATCGGTCAGAGAAAGGAATGCAGATGTATGGCTTTCCAAAGGAAAGAGACAGAAGAAAAAAATGGTTAGCAATGGTCAGCAGAAGCAACATGACAATCACACAAAACTACAATAACAGAAAACTATGTCAAGTAAGTTATATGTAAAGTGAAATAGAAAATTATCTGTGGTAAACATTTCAAAGTGATTTGTTTTTAAACAAAGAGCACATTAGAAATCCAACTGACCATTATGGGGTATGTCTAAAGCATGTGTGGAAGCTGAACTTGCAAGCCTTTCTGCAGGCACATTTTGAGGAGGATCAATTCATTTCCACAAAAAAAGGCCAAATGAAGTTGAGGGCTGATGCCATTCCCACCGTATTTGTACATCGCTCTAGGCCTAAGAGGAGGAAGGCCCCTTCACTGAGACTTCCAGAAGAACTGCTAACAGTTACTGCAGTGACCAGTGACCACAACTACTATGCTACAAATACATGTGGTATGATATTGTACATGTGAACTCTCAGTAATATATACTACTCTAAATCTGAAAAAGTTGGGATGGTATGGAAAATGCAAATAAATAAAGCAGTGATTTAGAAATGTATGTAGTTGTATTGAATTGCAAACAGTATGAACAAAGGATATTTTATCTTTTACAGCTTTATTCCATTTATTTCATTCGCTAAAGGCATGTACAAAGGCATGCATCCAGGAAAGTTTTTTGGAAGCAAAGATAGGGGGAAGATAATCACTTTATCAGCAAATGTGTAAGAACACTGTTAAAAACCTGTGGGAGTGGAGGCATTTGGGTTGTACCATTGTACATGAAATATTCCATATGCATACTGTCTGCAATGAAATTAAATCCAACTAAAAGTACTTTTACAAATAATTCATTTCTTCATTTACATTCACCATACCATCCTAACCTTTTCTGATTTGGGTTTCTAATAATATTCCTCGTTTCACATCAGTTCATGTCTAGCCTACATTCCTGCCATGTTGTTAATCAGCACATTATTGTTTTTAAAGAAATTGAGGGAGAATTTGAGGAAAGAGAGGGTGCAGATTGTGGCAAATGTGAGGTGAATGAGATGGATATTCCAGTACATCAAATGCATCCAGTGAGTGAGCATCTAGGCAGTCAGCATCCAGTGAGTGAGCATCTAGGCAGTCAGCATCCAGTGAGTGAGCATCCAGTGAGTGAGCATCTAGGCAGTCAGCATCCAGTGAGTGAGCATCTAGGCAGTCAGCATCCAGTGAGTGAGCATCCAGTGAGTGAGCATCTAGGCAGTCAGCATCCAGTGAGTGAGCATCTAGGCAGTGAGCATCCAGGCAGTGAGCATCCAGGCAGTGAACCAGGAGCCAATCAGCCAGAATTCAGTCAGCAAGATCTGAAAGAGGAACTGAAAACTGAAAGAGCAATGAGAAGAAGAGCAGAGAGCGCACTGAAACAGCAGAAAAAAATAAATGCAGCACTGAGGCAGAAAAACATTATGATTCAGAAGAAATGAAACTGTAAAAAAAGCAATAAAAATCCGCTTCACTGCAGGTACCACTGGCTACAAAATGCTCCAGGAAATGCAAATTCCACTACCGGACATAAGAACCATACAAAGAAGGATGCAGCACATTAAGCTGGAGCCAGGAGTATTAGGGGAGGTATTTGAGATGCTAAAACTGAAAGCTGATGGCCTCACAAAGTTTGAGAGGGAGTGTGTGCTTACTTTGGACGAGATGGCCATCACTCCGAGTGTGGAGCTGCATATGGGGACAGGCAAGGTGTATGGGGATGTGACGCTACCCAATCACACAGGAGCTGCAACACATGCCTGTGTTTTTATGTTGGCAGGAATCACCACACGATGGAAACAGATAGTGGCATACCACTACAGTGGTAATTCCACTGATGGGGCAGTATACCGGCCAATCATCCTTACCATAACAGAAATGGCAGCCTCTATAGGGCTTCATGTGGTGAATGTCACAACAGACATGGGCAGCCCTAACCGAGCAATGTGGAAGTCCTTTGGAGTTCACCACAATCAAACATCGGTCCCACATCCAGTCCAGTCGCAAAGGAGGCTTTACTTCATGCCAGATGTTCCACATCTGGTAAAGAACCTGAAAAGTGCTCTGGTCCGTGGACAGACGTTTATCATTCCACCAGATGTGGTTGGAAAGGAAAAACTTTCATCTAATGAGGTTTCCATTGGTCCATTACAAGATCTGGTAATATTTCAAGAGGGGATGCCTTTAAAAATTGTTCCAAATCTTTCCAGAAAAACACTTCAACCCAGCCACTTCGAAAAAATGAAGGTGAGCTCTGCGATGCATGTCTTCAGCAAGGCAACAAGTGCTGGCCTCAAGTACCTGGTGGAAGAGGAACAACGGCCCAAATTTTATCTCACAACATCTTGGTTTCTAGAGCAAGTTGACCACTGGTTTGATCTTATGTCCTCACGCCATGTCATCACAGCCTTGAGCCAATTCAAACCAGATGAGTATCAAAAAGCCATTAGCTTCCTACAGGACATGATCCATCTATTTCGTGGTCTGAAGATCGGTTGTAAGGGAACCTGGAAACCAGTACAAACCGGAGTTGTGATGGCTACATCAACAATACTGGAAATCCAGCAAGACATGCTGAGCCAGGGACACAAGTTTGTGTTGACAAGCAGATTCACACAAGACTGCCTGGAAAACACCTTCAGCTGTATTAGACAGAGGAATCCTGTCCCAACTCCAGTGGAGTTTAGTTATGCACTGCGAGCAATTACAGTTGGACAGTTTCTGTCAACAGTGAAAACTGGAAGCTACCAGGAGGATGAAAGTGACCATTTAGCAGACTTCCTGGAGACAACTGACAGCTTCTGTAGTCCTGGTCTGAGGGTGGAGGAGCTACTGGATTCAAGAGCAGCACCTGAACTAACAAAAACAGACACATGTGTTTTATACCATCTTGCAGGCTACATTGTTAAGAAGGTAATCACTAACTCTACAGTTTGTGAGAAATGCAAAGCTGCAATTACAGGCAACAATGAGAGTCCTGATGGAGAATGCAGCATTTTACTACGACTGAAAGAGTTCAAGAGGGGTGCTCTTTACCAGCCATCAGATGAAGCATTTGATCTCATCTGTAGAGCTGAGCAGCTGTTCCGGGTGAGAACAAGTGTTTCCATCATGGAGCTCCATGATGCAGTGACATTGCTGGAAAGAGAGGCCATGCTCCTGGAAAGCAAGCTTCCCTTATGCCATGATCTAAAAAAAAAAATTATCACCAGGTACATCAGGCTGAGGTTACGAATAGAGTCTAGGTGTATCAGAGCTGCAAGGAGGGAAAAGCAAATTGATGATGGGCATCTTGGAAGTAAGAGTCAGAGCCGAAGGGCAAAGAAGACCAAATATTCTTCAGCACCAACAACTATGACAATTACATCACTGTCAAGTACCTTGATCAATGCCATAAACATTAGTTGTGAACCTGCAGCTGCAGTTTCAAGCTGTGGAGGAACTGGAAGCCTGGTTGCTCCAACAGCCTCATCAACACTCATATAACCTCATAAGTCATGCCAGCCTAGTCGTTGTTATGCCGGGTGGCACGGTGGCTAAGTGGTAGCACTGTCGCCTCACAGCAAAAAGGTCCTGGGTTCGATCCCCAGGTGGGGCGGTCCGGGTCCTTTCTGTTTGGAGATCTGAAAAAAAAAAATGTTAAAAATCCTAATAAACAAACAAACATTGTTATGTCAGCTTCTTCATCCCTTTGGTTTCATGTGTGTTTTATTTTTGAGCCTTTATGATAATGTTCTAATATTTTTATTAATTGTTTTATTAATTGTTTTCTATCATTAATCTAATATTGTTCCATCGTCAATCATTAATACTGTTAATACAAAAATATCCCTTGTGAAAAGGAAGTACACTTAAGAGCACTTAAAGTATATTCTTTTGAGGTGAAGAGTACAATTTTCATTTAACATACTTGTGAAAATACACATGGAGCAGCTTCTCTCACTGTGTCCTCACTCGTTTTTCCTAAGAGGTTGTCTAAAACCAGCAAGCTAGCCAGCTAATGTCAGGTTACCCAAATCAATTTTCATTCATTTTAACACAACCATGCACTAAAACGGCAGTAGTGCAGCTAACATTAAGTGTAAACATAAACCAGTTGATAACCAGAACAATTTAAAATGTAACTTTACCCTACGTCAACAACTAAGAGTGATTTGACTGAAACTCAGCAGTGAAACAACCTCGATAGCTAGCTAACTGGCTAAGCTAAATTCGGTTATACCTATTAATTAAGATAAACATGTAACATTTAGTGCTGAGAAAATGCTAAACAATAACAGTATTAAGTATATTAATGACATTAAATTCATAATTTTTTTAAAACAAAGCAACATACAGCTAAAAATGTTTGATAAGTAGTGGAAATGAATGGGGCTCTATGGGTTGTTTGGAACTATACAGAGCTCCACAACCCGGAAGCTGCACAGAAAATATGTCCCGCCCCCTTTCCAACGGTTCCCTATGGGAGTGTCGCCACTCTGTTCTCTCTACCGCTCTGAGTTAGCCCATAGCCATGCCTTTGTATAGACCAGGTGTGCACAACATACGGCCCGCGGGCCACATCCGGCCCGGCAAAACTCTCGATCCGGCCCGCCAAATGAAGTGCTGATGCATTTTTAAATAAATGATGCTGTCACTTTAAATTCACCGGGTAATTCCATGAACTTGCGACTGAAAAGTAAATGATGTAAATACAAGTTACTTCAGCTGTACCATGTGTTTGTCCAAACCAAGTACGAGTAAACAAAGAAAAGTGGATCTCGAGCATATAAAATTTAACCCTGAATGGACTTACAGGTATTTTCTCATGTCTGCTGTGCTTGCGACCACATTAATCAGTTGGTGTCAGACCAATGTTATTGGTCAGTACCTGATGTTATGTAACTGTATTTAGTGCTGGGCGATTTTCACGATTAATTCTGTTAGTTAAAATGAACGTTTTCACATGATGTTAGAATGTGACAATCGCGATTGTTTACATACTTTATATTTTAATTAAAATACCAACATGTCACGAGGCAGAAACTGACCAGACGCTCGCGGAATATAAATCAGGGAACGTTTAATATTAAAAGGGCAAAAACAGTGTACAAAACCCTGCAGAGTCCAAAACCAGAGGATAAACAGACAGGCAGCAAACGGAAGACAACAAGGATCATACACGGTAACGGTTAGATTCAGAAATAAGGACACAAACACGATCGACAAAACTTCACAACGAGACTAAAACTGAAGAGTTTAAATAAGATTCATGGAACCGAACACAGCTGAACTGAATCAAAACTCCGGTGAGCGCGATCAGGATTGGCTGACCGGGGACATGTGGTAGTTGAAGTATTATTTGAAAGAAAACAGGAGATGAACTATTTAGTAGAGCTTTGTTTTATTGCCCTTCAACCCACGCATGCGCATATGACATCAAGCATAACTCTGTTTTATGTGTTAACCCTTTAACATCCTAAAGGTATATTACAACATCCCCCCTGTTTAACCATAACACTTTCAGTATTATGGTTAAACAGGGGGGATGTTGTAATATACCTTTAGGATGAGCTTGGCTGTTCCACTGAAACTACCAATCCTGTCAAACTGATTGGGGTATGCCTCCTTTAGCTTGGTGATATCAGATATGCTTTTTGACGAGCAGAGTTTCTTAAGCTGAGTTTTTTGAGTATTGCCTCTTTCCTCTGCCATCATATCAACATTGACAGTTACCAGATTCAGCAATTCACTTGTGGGTAATCCAACTACAGCTGGCCCTGGTACGTCCACAACGTAAAACTTTGCAATGACCCACTTAGACTCCTTGTACTGGCATGAAATGTCAATGACACCAAAACAAGGAATCTCATCACCGCTATATGATGTCAGTTTTATGTCGGGTGCTGGTCCCAGTTTTTTCATGGCATGATTGTTTGTTCCATACATTTGCATAAATGTACGCAATGGGAGCGTATTCCCAGAAGCACCTGTATAAATTTTCAGGCGTAGTGTATGTGTACAACCTGACATGTGAGGTGGTTTTATATTCAGAGTTGTGTACGCTTCATCTCGGGGTGGTTTGACATGGATGCTATGCATGCACTTTGCACTGACAGTGATAGAATAAAAATGTCTTTGGTAACAGCATTCTTCGCTGTTTTGATGATCATTATCATTGTCATCATTGCTATCAATGTGTGACTCTCCCCTTTGCTTATGTTCCTTCTTCGGGTTAGGGTATGTGCGATGCTTGTTGTGTGGTGGTCGAGACTTACTTTTTCGGTTACAACTGGAGTTTTGTTTCCGCTGTCTGTTCTTTTTGCAGCACTTCATCCAGTGACCTTTTTTTCCACATTCAGAGCACACATCATTATATGCTGGACACTGGTGTGGCTTGTGGTGTGTATCGCATCTCTGGCACGTTCGACCTCTCATCATAGCATGGATTTTTTCAGTATGTGATAACCCAAGCTGATGTAACTGTTCATTGCCTGCTGACAAAGCTTCATATTTTCGCCCTTCTGCCAGCACATCAGTAATGAGGTATCCTTTAGGTTTGCTGTAAAGATCGTTTCGCAGAGCATCATGTGGAGTGCTTGCAATGATGAGCTCAATTAAACGTTCATTGAGTTCTTCATCTGTGAACTGACATTTTAGTGCTAAAGTTCTGGCTCTAGTCACAAAATCATCAATGCACTCTCCTGGTTTTTGTCTGTACTGCATTAATTGTAGTCTGTGAATTCTGAAATTAACATTAAGTTTTAACTGACCTTCGAAAAAGTTCCATAACGTGTTTGGCACTTTTTTTTCATCATCACTAAGCCCACTGGCATTCAGCCGTTTCAGTCCTTCATCTCCAATACCACGACATATTTTCCTTGCTTGCTTTGCTGCATCTGTTATTTCATCATCTTCAAGATAAAGAGTCATTTTTTGTTTAAATAAGGACATTGCCTCACTTAGGTCTTGGTCGGACCAGTTCATCACAGGTAAGTGCGCTGCCATTTCGTTTGTTTGGCTCTGTAATCACGCACGTCACAGCTCTCACTAAGGATGCGCAAGGAAATTTTATGTGAACTCAGTGAAACTCTTCCGCTGGTGAACTTGTACTCGGGCTTCTTGATGTTCCGCTGAGAAACAGTGCACAGTGGCTCAAACGGCATGAACTATGCTTGCTTTTCTTTTATAATGATACCGCGATAGCAGTGAGCGTGAACTTTTTCCCGCGATTCACCAGTTTAGGTAACACAGAAGCAGTAGTTACCCTCCTTACAACGTTTACATGCAAGGGATAGTTTCAGTCCTTCCGGGCGAACCATTTACGCTGCCACCATGAAGTATTATTTGAAAGAAAACAGGAGATGAACTATTTAGTAGAGCTTTGTTTTATTGCCCTTCAACCCACGCATGCGCATATGACATCAAGCATAACTCTGTTTTATGTGTTAACCCTTTAACATCCTAAAGGTATATTACAACAGTAGTCACGTGACAGTCCAGGGGCTCATGGGAATTGTAGTCCATATGGTTAGACGTGGAATCTGTAAAAATGAAATGTGTGGCCCTCTGGTTTAGGTGTTTATGTGAAATCGGCCCTTGGTAAGAAGAAGTTGTGCACCCCTGGTATAGACTTTAGGTGCTAAGCTAATGAAAATCGAAACATTAACTTTTTTGCTATATTGTATCACTAATCTGTAGTCAGGATGTCTTTTTTAATATGTGTAATTCATTCCCAGTTTTTTGCAGTCTGCAATAAAACTTATTTCTCAGTGTTAGCCTGGTACTACCTTTCAGTTTATTCCTGTGCTAACTGAAATGCTACTGTCACTATAGTCCTATATAAGCTGTCTAGCCATTGTGTTCTAGCTCAGCTTTCTAAATGGGTCAAATAATCAATTCAGTTTTTCTTTCGTAGTCTGTATTTGTGTCTGTATCTATTTTGGAACAGGTACCTCTTAGTAAGGGCTGGGCATGCTTCAGAAAGATCTACGACACTGGACTGAATGCTGAATAACTTTTTTTTTTCCTTTTCACTAGTTATAACTTTTGTTTAAGATTATTTTTGTGTATGAATGGTTTGTTTTACATCTATTTCATTTATATTAATAAATTAAACTCTATACCCCTGTTGAGTCTGGTTCCACTTAAGGATCGGGGCTTTCTGTTTGTTGGTCCTGAATGCTGGTCAGTGGTTTTGAG